>NC_056745.1:491507749-491807749 GCF_019279795.1 Protopterus annectens
TGTGTCTGGTACCAGTCATTTGTTTGGGTGAGACCCTCTTAAAGGATGTCGACATCACTAGGGGAATTTATGACAGCACTCAGCTTGCAGTCATCTGCAAACTTGGTCAGCCATAGCCCACTTGTTTTGGCCTGCATCTCAGAAAGCTATATTCCAAACAGCTGAGCCCCAAGACTGATCCATGGGGTGCACCACTCATTACAGGTCTACTGCTTGAGGTGGCTTCCCCTATTTTGACTAGGTGGGTTCCATCAGTGGACCAGTGTACTACCCATCTGGTAACATACAGCTTGATGCCTAGTTGAGAGAGTTTATCTATTTTACCCAAGTGGGGAATAGTATCAAAGGCTTTGACCAGGTCAAGGTAGATGGTGTGCACCGTCTTCCCCTCATCCATGGCTTTGGTGACTGTCTCAAAGAAGATAAGAAGATAACCAAATTTAATAGGCATGACTTCCCCTTGATGAAACCAAACTATGTGGGATCAAGTGTTTGGAGGTTACCAATGTCCTTGTTAATGAGGTCCATGACAATCTGTTCTATGGGCTTGCAGATCAGGCTAGCTAGGCTGATGGGTCTATAATTTCCTGGATCGGTGGACGCTCCACCTTTTTGCAAAGGGATGACAGTGGCTGTCGTCCACCCAGCTGGGATGAAGCCAGTACTCAGGCTTTGATTGAATAGGGTGACTAATTGTGCTGAAAGCTCCTGCCTGAGTTCATGTAGGATACCGCCTGGGATGTTATCAGGTCCCATGGAAGCTGTATTTTTTATGGTTGAGAGGGCAGTGATGACTTGCTCCCTAGAGATAAGGGGAGGGGCCAGGTGCTGGGGATGTCCTGATTTACTGATCGATGTGAGAGAGGGGTGAAGCTTTCACTGACCCTGTCTGGCAGCACTGGCTATATCTACAGCATTTGTGTACGTGGTGTCCTTAACCCACATTTATTAGCAGATCTGAGTGCTTCCTTTGAGACTGTGGGCATATGTGAAGAAGGCCTTATGACTGTCTTTCATAGATGTGGCCAGTTTGGACTCAAGGTTTGCTTTGGAGGATTTCACTAGTTCCCTTATTTGCTTGCTCAAGCTAAGGAGAGGTTGCTTCCTATTAGGCACCTGCTCCTTTTTGGTCCTGGACACCAATTTTTTCCTTTTATTATAGAGTTTGTTTATTACAGATGTCCACCAGACAGGTTTACTCTTCCTTGAGGAGTAATTTGTCCTGTCAGGCATTCCTGATTCCATGCAGCTATATAAGTGCTTGTATAGTACTTTGGTGTAGGTTTGGACATTTGTTTCTAAGGTGGGTGGGGCTGTGAAGCTGTTTATATCTTACATCAGGAAGCTGTAATCAGCTTTGGAGAAGTTTTTATGCTTGACCCAAGCAGTGGTGGGGGGGGATTGTGACTTTGAAGGTGACCGCTTTGTGGTCAGATCTTACCAGGGAGGATGATACTGTAGGGATGCTTCAGTGGTTACTCATATTGGTTAGTACCAAGTCCAAGATATTATCACCTCTTGTGAGTGTGTCAGCCAGCTGGTCCAAGGCATTTGCATTGACAAAAATCAAAGAATGTCTGGGCATTTGTGTTTTGGCATGAGTAGTTCTTCCAATCTATGGTTTGATAATTATAGTCACTCAGGATCAGGGTAAAGGGTGGAATCTTGATAGATTCGAAGAGGTCCAGATAGGGAGAGTGAGCATCTTGAGTCAAATTTGGGGGCCTGTAGCTAGCTATAATTTGAATAGGGGTCTTGTCAATGGTTAACTGCACCTGGAGTGTCTCCTGTGCATCCTACAGTTTGACCAGCCTGGAGGTGTATGTGTCTTTAATACATATTGAAACTCCACCGCCTTTTTCTTTGCTGCCAAAAGTCTGGGGTCTGAATGTATGATAGGATGAGTAACCTGGCATGACTGAGGTGCTGTCCATAGCTTTGAACCAGGTTTCTGTGACTGTACAAATGTCAGCATCTTCCAGGGTTAAGAATGCTTGCAATGAGTGCAGTTTCATGTTTAGACTCCTAGCTTTTAGCAGCATGATCTTTAATTTGCATTTTGATGAAATTTTCATGTTGGTAATTTTGACCTCATGGCATTGCCTAAAAAAGGCAAAATGAGGGAGGCAAGAGCCCTTGCCAGAAGCTTGAAGCCCAAGTGAGACAGATGCAAGCCATCTCTGTTCTGTATCAGTTAATATTCATTTTGGAGTAATAGGCAATAGTTCTCACCAATTGTCTGTCCACCTGGAGTAAAATGCATCTGGGCCATAACTATTGCAATAAGCACCCAAAATTCTTGGTTTCATGGCATCTCAGTAGGTGAGCACTGGAGCAGATTCCAGAACTTGTTCAACTTGCTTGCTTGGGTTCCAATACCACCCCGTGACCATGGTACATCTCTTTTCAATACATTTGTCAATGGAAGTAGAACTGTGGAAGGACCAGGTATAAACTTCCCTAAGCAATTTATCATGCCTAATGCATGACACAGTTCATTCACACAGATTGGACTTCTCTGCTGTGGTATTCACTTTGCTTGAACATGGTCTTATTCCACTAACACTTATGCTATGACTTAAATATTGTATTTCTAAAACCGCATTTGCCTCTATTCATCCTCAAATTTGAGTTTTTAATAGTTTGGAGTACTGCCCCTAAACTTCACACGATGTATTACTTTATTACATCAACCATGTCAAGACATTCATGCCCTTACGACAGATTGCTCATCTCATGTTAAAATACTTACTTCTGGTGTTGAAGATTTGCCAAACAGCAGTCTTTTGAAGCAAATGGGTACCTGCCAAAATTAACTGAAGTATCTACTATGGAGAAAACTCTGGCTTCATATTCCCAGGGGTACATAAAATGAACCTCTCTCTCATTTCTTCATCATTTAAGTATTTTAGCTCCTGCATATTCTCATTCTTTTTGACAACGGTGGCCATTACTCTACACCATCCAATTGGTTCATTTACATTTTCAGTCACAATTTACATTTTCAGTCACAAAGTACTGCGGTGGTGGTGCTGCGGTAGTGTTGTCGCCTCACAGTAAGACGTTGTCCTGTTTGATTCTCAGCTAGAACATCTTCTGTGTGGAGACATGCGTGAATGGGCGTACCTTCATTGAAGGTTGTGTATCAGAGCTGGCAACTTGGCACGTAAAAATCTACTGCCAATCATTAGCGGACCGGAGTTCCGCTGTGGTGACCCCTAACCAGGAAAAGCCGAAAGACACAACAACAACAACATTTTCAGTCACAAGAAGTGCTTACATACTTTTGAGTTCTGATTCTACTTTAAAGAGTGTTGAAGACAGTGTTAGGCTTCAACTTTATTTTTATTGGCTCCCTGTTAAACAGTCCAACTTTATCAAACACATCCACATTAACTTGCAGTCAGCCCTGACTTGTATCACATAGTTTTACTGAGCAGGTTATTTATGTGTGGGCTTTCCAGCCCATAGACCCATAACTCATACATGTGCCTTTTCCATGCAGTCACTGCTAGGAATCTGGTTATACACTTGAGTTTGCCCACAAGCCAACATATTTTCATTTCTGCTTGCTTCTATAAGTAGCATATTAAACTACAGTGACAATGACCATGTATTAATTTTAAAGCGTACTAGATCCATGTATTGGGAGTTTGACTTCCCAGTATGGTTAGTGTTTGGCATAACAGTCACTTAACTCAGCAGAAAATATGCTCTGAACCCCTTCCACAACTTTGTTCTCATTGGCTACTTCTTTTATTAGTTTTATTTTATACATGACAGCAAAATGACCCATCTTGTTGTAGTTCTTACATCTTTTACAATGTGCAGCAAACTGTGCTGAGCCAGTATGTGAAAAGTTATATCTTGTGAATTTGTCAAGTTTGCGTTCACTCTGCATCTTGTGTACACTCTTATTTTGATCAGTTTCAGGCTTTTTTACTGATTTTTGCCTTTTTTGGCATTTTACCTCACACGACATTTGTTGTACTCATATTAGCATTTAGTCTTTTTAGTAATATATATGTTCCAGGGATCTAAATTGCCTTTTCTAAGTATAAATCCACTTCTAGTTGTAACTTTTGAGATACCTTAGTGTCATTCAGCCCATTCACTAATCTAGCTGTAATTTGCTTGTGCTTCATGTGTTCAAACTCACAGTTTTCAGCCAGTTCATATTAGTATCTGACAAAAGTTTCAAATTACTTCATTTAATGTGAACAAATCTGTGAAAGCATGCTCTTTCATGAATAACATTTCTTGTTGGCACAAAATGTTCATTGATCTTACTGACAAATATGTAACACTCTGGCTCTCAGAGAATGAAAATGAATTGTAAACAACTTCCACTTCTTTGCCCATAGCATTAAGTCTGAACTAGTAAAAAAGTCCTGTATTTCTTAATAATTTTCTGCCACTGTTACCTTGAAGCACATGTTTACTCATTTTCAAGTACCTTGCATAATGAAGTGTACAGGACACTCTTACTATGCATGTTTCCTAAATAAGCAGCACAGGGGTCTCATTAGAATAGGCAGCACCACTGACCACTGCATTATAATACAACACCAAAACCCTCACTGACCAGTTACGTAGAACTGCAAATGTAGGTAGCATTGGGGCTACCATTCAGACAGACTTCCAAGTACACAAGCTGTCCTGCATAGCTTTGCATACTAGGCAATTTGTGTCATAAATCTGAGCCACATATTTAGTTGTCTTTCACTTGAAGGAAACCATTAAGTGAGAGAGTAAAGAAAGAGGCTCTCTTGTCATCCATTGAATGGGCTAACCATCCAACAGCTGAACATTGAACAATAAGCATCGAAAGCTCAGTGAACTTTCATTTCTTCAACAGGGTAAGTAACTACTTGTCTAACACTTCCCCGTCTCACATACAGAAGTCTTTCAAACCCCATTTCTCCACTGTAGTGCGGTATTGGAGTTGGTATATATGGTAAGGGGGTGGGGGTGAAGCCCTCGACCTGGGTGGGTTTGAAATACTTCAGTGTTAGATGACGAAGTGTTGGACTAGTATTTACTTACCCTGTCAATGAATTTCCCTAAATGTCTTAAGATGGAGAAAATCGTTTACTAATATAAGTCCATGTGTCAAGTCAGAGGTTAAAGCCACAAGATGTAAATGTTTTCATAGAACTGTTTGATTTTCTACATATGTGAAGGAATCTTCCTTTCTTTCACTATGAATGCATATTGCCTTTGTCTTTATCTTTTTATTTATTTTTGTTATTAATCTTATGCTTAAATAACAGGGAACCTTTGACAAGGGTAATCATGCTACCAGAGCCTGAAATTATTTCCATTTCCAGAAATATATTTTAATAAATTGTGATGTAAACTCACTTGATTATTCTATTATATTCTGTTAATTGCTGAGCTCGCTCTCCCTCTCTCTCACTCTCTCTGTATGTGTATATATATATATATATATATATATATATATATATGCATATGCGTCTATGTCAGAAGCTCAAGTTTTCAGAAACTTGAAATTCATATAGTTAAGACAATATGATTGAGTTTCTGAAAATTAAGACTTTAAAAAACAAAACTCTACTTTTTTTCTACACACTTTGTGGGGGACTGCACCACCCACAAACTCTGCATATTACATATACCAACTCCGAGATCGCAGTACAGTAGGGAAAAGGGTAAATTCCCTGATTCTCACTGTATGGCGATATCCATTCAAATGCTTTGAGTTTTCATAAACTTGATCACATTGTCTCGACAATATGAATTTTGAGTTTCTGAAAACTTGAACTTCTGAAAGGTACCTATATATATATATATATATATATATATATATATATATATATATATATATATATAAAGATCATATCATTTCTAGAAAAGAAAGAAAATTTAATTGGAAGTGAAATCAGTGAAAAAAATGACTTTGTAATCCATATAAATGTGAAAGAAAACTAAGAATGACTACATCCACTTCCTCAACACCCTTGCAGTTTTAAATACACTAACTGTTGCTTTGCACAGCTTTCAGGAAAATGAAAACCAAAAGAAAGAACTTGCAACGAGTGTCCAAAGGAAGGTCAGAAACCAAGCCCTTTAAGTAAGCACAAGCACTTTATTCACAATAACGCTAAAAAACAGAAACATACGTTTTCGACACAAAATCCAAGTCTTCATCAGAAGTGAACAATTAACAGTCATCACTGAAACACTTTTATACCTTTCCAGTTGTGCAAATTGAATAATAATTGATCAATCAAATTAGTTAATTGAACAACTAGTATAAATAATAAAATACATAAAATCATTTGTTAAACTTTCCAAGTTAAAATATATGGTTTTGAAATACTGTCCATAAATAAATATATATTGATTCAACAGTTTAAACTTTGAAATTAAAATTATGTATCATAAAATTACATTTAATTAATTTAATTTTAAAACAATCTCCTTTTAAATTACTATGTGGTTAAACATATCTCCTAAAAACATTGTGTATAGTGCCATCTTGTGGCTATACTTCACATCACAGTTTGGCTGCCCTTAATTTTAAAACTGAAGAAATGGAAATCATATCATTTAAACCTGGTGGTTTTGTGGAATCTAAAATAATTTGCCAAAATAAATCCCTATATTCAAGTTTGGCCTCCCACATGCCCCTCTTAATTCCTTGGGTACAATTTCCAAAACATAAAAAAGAAATTTAGCCTGCGGACAAGTCAAAGTGTGTCTGTAAAGGGCATTTTTATTGTTTTGCTTCCTAATTTCGTAACTGTGTTCATAAATACGGTTTCTTAACTTTCTCTCAGTTTTTCCTATATAAAATGAAGTGCAAACCTTACAAGTAGCAATATATACCACACCATTGGTATTACAGTTGGAAAAACATTTACTGGAAATCTCCCTGTCTCTTGATGCAACTAAGATACTACCTTCATTAAGTATTAAGGGGCATTGTGGACAAGTACCACATTTAAAAGTACCTGGTCTTTTTGAAGAGATGTTGAGCTTTCCAAACTCAAAAAGTTGTTTGAAATTTAAATCTTTACGATATATAAATGTAAGTGTTTTATTTTTCAATACCTCTAAATCAGAAATCTCAGTAAACCTATTCCATTCTCTGGTTATAATCTGTTTCACCACTCCTGCATCTCCGGAAAAATCCATAATGTATGCATCATCCCACTTTTTCCCCTTCTTGGGTATGAATGCTCGTTCCTTTAACCTCCTGAGTAGGTTTTCCAAGAATAGGGGCAAATCTATTTTTCCTTTCCTGAACCACTGAATCAATTACTTCTTGTAGTAAGGAATTTGGATAACCTCGTTTGCTAAACATTTCCATTAATTTTGCACACTCAGTTAAAAAATCATCATCACCAGAGGTCATTCTGCTGACCCTAACCAGCTGTCCCTTAACCAGATTCCTTTTCTGAAAATGAGGATGACTACTCTTATAATGTAAATAAGAATTGGAAAATGTTTCCTTTCGATAAATACTGGATGAAAAACCACCTAATTTCTTCCTGATACAAACATCCAAATAGGTAAGGTTATCTGTATTATAAGTATGAGTAAAGTCCAAGAAGTTTGTTGTGTTTTTAATGTAATACAAAAATTCCGTGAATTTTTGATAAGTATCTGTCCAAAAGATAACTATGTCGTCCAAGAACCTTTTGTACAAGGACCAACAACCAATAAAAGGACAGTTTGATATGTACAGTTGTTCCCATCTGGACAAAATTAAATTTGCATACGTGGGGGCACATTTGGCCCCCATAGCTACTCCCCTTTTCTGTTGAAAAAATTCCCCCTGAAAAAACATAAAATTGTTATGAAGGATGATATCCATAAATGTTAAACAGTTCATAAAATCATTCACTGTAAACATTTTACTGTCCCTCATACTGTCTTCAAACCACTGGAGCCCTATGTCATGAGGGATAGATCCAAACAGATCTACAAGATCTAAAGTGACGAAGGCCAGATCTGGGGAGTATAATTCAGGTTTGACACACCTAAGGAAATCCCATGAATCTTTCAGCACTATTGGGCTATCATATGACAACTTCTTCAGTTTCTCATCTACAAATTTGGCTAAAGAGGTTGTAACTGACACTTCAGATGCCACAATGAGCCTAAGTGGGGGATCATTTGGGTCCTTGTGTACCTTTGGTATTCCAAAGACAGATGGAACCCTTGGCTGTGAATTTAATAAAAAATTATAAATGTCATTACTAATAGATCCCTCTAATAGTAGGTCATAGACTAATAACTTGACTTTTGAGTGTGCTAAATTAACCTCATTGATGGAAGCTCGTGAATATTTATCAGTGTCATTTAATAAGTCCTTCATTTTGGATTCATACATGATAAAATCCATCAGTATTGTGCCACCCCCTTTATCTGGGTGCATAATTCTAATGTTCTTGTTGTTTCTCAATTCATTCAGTATTCCTCTTTCTGTTACAGACAAATTTGGGAATATCTTGTGCTCAGATAAAACCTTCCTGATTTCTCTTTCCAAAATAATGTCGAGGTTTTTCAATTGTGGGTGTAATGGTGGGTTTACAGTGCTTTTCCTCTTTAATGGAACTATTTGTCTGGATTCTGTATTATTTTCCTGAAATATTAAAAGAAAAATTAATTTTCCTAAGAAATAGTTTTAAATCTACAATAGATCTAGGTAAACTTGCTTTTCTAGTAGGAATAAATTTGAAACCTTTTGATAAGAGGTAAAAATGTTCTTCTTTTAATTCTATGTTACTGTAGTTGAAAATCTTATAATCATCTAATGTGAAGATATTTCCATACCTAGAAATAAGTGTATTTTCTTGTCTATGAGGATTTACTGGTAATTCCGCCTGAAATTGTGTTTGTATTGTGGGAGTCGGACAGGATTCTGGTTCCGAATCCTGTCCGACCTGCGTAAAGGGGGAATTTCTAAAGAATCAGAAAAATTATCCTGCCCTTCAAACCCAACAACATGTTGAGCAAAACCCACAGGCTCATTTTCATTATAATTGTGTACTGCATTGTATTTGAAAGCTGTTGGTTTATGGATATCATCCTTCATAACAATTTTATGTTTTTTCAGGGGGAATTTTTTCAACAGAAAAGGGGAGTAGCTATGGGGGCCAAATGTGCCCCCACATATGCAAATTTAATTTTGTCCAGATGGGAACAACTGTACATATCAAACTGTCCTTTTATTGGTTGTTGGTCCTTGTACAAAAGGTTCTTGGACGACATAGTTATCTTTTGGACAGATACTTATCAAAAATTCACGGAATTTTTGTATTACATTAAAAACACAACAAACTTCTTGGACTTTACTCATACTTATAATACAGACAACCTTACCTATTTGGATGTTTGTATCAGGAAGAAATTAGGTGGTTTTTCATCCAGTATTTATCGAAAGGAAACATTTTCCAATTCTTATTTACATTATAAGAGTAGTCATCCTCATTTTCAGAAAAGGAATCTGGTTAACGGACAGCTGGTTAGGGTCAGCAGAATGACCTCTGGCGATGATGATTTTTTAACTGAGTGTGCAAAATTAATGGAAATGTTTAGCAAACGAGGTTATCCAAATTCCTTACTACAAGAAGTAATTGATTCAGTGGTTCAGGAAAGGAAAAATAGATTTGCCCCTATTCTTGGAAAACCTACCCAGGAGGTTAAAGAAACAAGCATTCATACCCAAGAAGGGGAAAAAGTGGGATGATGCATACATTATGGATTTTTCCGGAGATGCAGGAGTGGTGAAACAGATTATAACCAGAGAATGGAATAGGTTTACTGAGATTTCTGATTTAGAGGTATTGAAAAATAAAACACTTACATTTATATATCGTAAAGATTTAAATTTCAAACAACTTTTTGAGTTTGGAAAGGTCAACATCTCTTCAAAAAGACCAGGTAATTTTAAATGTGGTACTTGTCCACAATGCCCCTTAATACTTAATGAAGGTAGTATCTTAGTTGCATCAAGAGACAGGGAGATTTCCAGTAAATGTTTTTCCAACTGTAATACCAATGGTGTGGTATATATTGCTACTTGTAAGGTTTGCACTTCATTTTATATAGGAAAAACTGAGAGAAAGTTAAGAAACCGTATTTATGAACACAGTTACGAAATTAGGAAGCAAAACAATAAAAATGCCCTTTACAGACACACTTTGACTTGTCCGCAGGCTAAATTTCTTTTTTATGTTTTGGAAATTGTACCCAAGGAATTAAGAGGGGGCATGTGGGAGGCCAAACTTGAATATAGGGATTTATTTTGGCAAATTATTTTAGATTCCACAAAACCACCAGGTTTAAATGATATGATTTCCATTTCTTCAGTTTTAAAATTAAGGGCAGCCAAACTGTGATGTGAAGTATAGCCACAAGATGGCACTATACACAATGTTTTTAGGGGATATGTTTAACCACATAGTAATTTAAAAGGAGATTGTTTTAAAATTAAATTAATTAAATGTAATTTTATGATACATAATTTTAATTTCAAAGTTTAAACTGTTGAATCAATTTATATTTATTTATGGACAGTATTTCAAAACCATATATTTTAACTTGGAAAGTTTAACAAATGATTTTATGTATTTTATTATTTATACTAGTTGTTCAATTAACTAATTTGATTGATCAATTATTATTCAATTTGCACAACTGGAAAGGTATAAAAGTGTTTCAGTGATGACTGTTAATTGTTCACTTCTGATGAAGACTTGGATCTTGTGTCGAAAACGTATTTTTCTGTTTTTTGCGCTATTGTGAATAAAGTGCTTGTGCTTACTTAAAGGGCTTGGTTTCTGACCTTCCTTTGGACACTCGTTGCAAGTCCTTTCTTTTGGTTTTTGTTATTGAAGACTTGCATACATCTTTCGTTTTGGTTTCAGGAAAATGACATATTTATTTATTTAATTTGTTAACCAGAAAATTGAACTATAACTAGGGTTACCACATAGGCATGGATATTAATAATTATGTTAATAATATGTTAATATTGGCGGCCCATGATAGTGGGCTATGTACACATTGGTTTACAAAGTCCATTGAACATTTGGAAGAAACAAACAAATGTAGGTTTTGTAAAATAGAATTGGAAACAGTCGCACACCTTGTTGCTGGTTATGACATACTAATGGAAGAAGGATTGTATACTGAAAGGCACAATAATGTGGCAAGACCGTTGCACTGGGGATTATGCAAATATTATGGTATTGAAGTAGCTGAAAAACACTGGAAACATGAACCACAAAGCATCATAGAAAATGATGAAGTCTACATCACATGGGATCACCCATTAAAAAAATTTCAAAAGATATATGCTAGAAAACCAGATATAGTGGTTCATAAAAAAAAGACAAAAGTAGCATTTATCACTGAAATCGCTACACCCACTGACTACACTGTCTTACATACAGAGAGACACAAAGTCATAAAATATCAATATTTGCAGGTAGAAATGAGAGCAATGTGGAAGAAAGATATCCAGACAGTTCCAATAGTAGTAGGACCAATGGGTTTTATAAAAAAGAATCTACAATTGTATTTAGATACATTACCAATACATGTAACTCCTTACAAACTGTAGAAGTAAAAATGCTTAAAATTTACTTCAAAACACGAACAAACTGATGAAAAGTTTCAGAAAAGTCGCACTTAGAAACAAACCGCTTTAATAACTTTTAAATGCACTTTTTTACAAACGTTTTTCGTCTTACTTTATAGTAAAACTTCTTCAGAAAAAACAACAGTTCATTACAGGTGACCCTTATATAAATTCAATTCAAATTTTGGTGCCAAACTACGCACCAAATCATGATGAAATTTAAAGTTATATTCACCTCCATTGCATTTCAAAAAATACGTTAATATAATACGTTAAATAAAACAAAATGAAATGAAAAGAAATACATCATAAAGACTGGGATTGACTCATAAAAAATGCTACTATTAAAAATTATTCAACATAAATAAATAAATTTTAAACATGTGCACTATTGGAGAAACCTTGAACATCCCTTAATAAGGGAAAAAACGATGGAGTAACAACCTTAATTATACTTGAATACCTCATGTTCAATAGTCAAAAATACATATGTATAGTAAAAATATATGTATGTGTGTATATGTTTTATCAAAAACTTGAACACTAATGCTTTTATAATGGTGTAGCAGTGTTCCGAACTATTAGTGTATTCTGTGTAAAGATGACAGATGCCCGGAATATTGTTCAAATATCATGACAGCTAAAATATATAAATAAACATGCCCATGAAAAGTATTACTTTTTCATGGATTCATTAATTTAAAAACTACAAGTGAATTATTTATGTCGATCGCTGTTTTTAATTTATAATGAAATATCTTTTATATAATAATAAGCCTCTAGTTTCAACTAACTTACAAATTGTATATTTAATGACAGGAGTCCAGAGATTTCTTCTCATATTTTTAAAAACACTCAATATGCAAACGTTTACAAAGTGGAAGTAATCATACTACTAATAAAATGATATCCTCTTGAAAGAATTTATGTTTACATTTAGGTTGCATTTATTATCTATATTTAAAAATCCATTTCCCATATACGGGAGACCTTTCTTATGTATAAATCCAAATATATCCAAAATAATATACAATAGAAAGAAAGAAATATACAAATTCGCAAATATTTAATGGTGCGTATGATATATTGCTTATAAAGTAAATATTTAAAATTATTAAATAAAACTAACCATATGTAAATCCTTAAATTATTTCAGTAATTCCATATATAATATTATAAACTATTTATTATGAAATATTTTTATATATGGTAAAGTATACATGAACTATATTTTACCTTTCCAAACTCTTCAATTTTAATAAACAGCTGATGGAACATTTTTCATTAAGGCCTGGATATAAACATGCGTTAAGCCTTATTTGCCACAAAAGTTCTAACTTTTCCAAAAATAGACCAATAGGTCCCCCTCTTGTATGTTGATGCACCTGTTGTATGATTTTTAACTTACATTTGTGTTCAGGATTCATTTTGATATGCCTGGCTAAAGCATTCTCTTCTTTTACTTGATTGATACTTCTCAGATGTTCTGCGATTCTATCTCTGATCCTATGGTCTGTTTTGCCCACATAAAATGATGGGCAACCTTGGCATTTTGCTATGTACACTACTCCCTTTGTATTACAATTGTATCTCCCCTTTAAATAAATTTTATAACCATTAATATCAATACTGTAACCTGTATATATTATATAGCAAAATGGGCAATTACCACATTGCATCATGCCCGGATTTCTTATGAATATATCTTTCTGCCTTTGAAAGAGGAATTTGAAACTATTTGTTTTCCTCCATACAAATTTAGGTGTAAGATTGATCACTAAATTTAAACCAGCATCTTCCTTCAATAAATCCCAATTTTTCAGAATTATTCCTTTTATTTGTGTTGAATAAAAACAAAAATTCATGATACATGCTAAATAAACTTTACCAATTGTTCTATGAGCCCCCCTTGTTTGTATACTTCTATGATTCCTTCATTGCTATGAATCAAAGTCTCTTCATTTCCATTACTCTTGCTATTTAAAATAGGTGTGTAAAACCCATTCCTTCTTTTTATTATAACTTCATTCATTATATCTTCTATCAGATTGAATGGATATGCTCTATTAAGAAACATGGACGTTAAATTTCTGCATTCTTCTTCGAATTTTTCATCTATTGTTATCATTCTTGCTGCTCAGACAAATTGTCCTTTGAGCACTGAACGTTTCTGATAGAATGGATGTGAACTAGAGAAATGCCAAAATTTATTAGAATATGTAGGCTTCCTATATATTAGAGCTTCATATTGTTTTAAATGACTATTCTTTATCACCTTTACGTCCAAATATGATATAGATGAAATATCAAATGTGTATGTGAAGTTCAAAAATTCAGATGCATGATTCAACATGGATACTAAATTTTCTGCTATTTGTTTTGTGCCATGAATTATTATGAATATATCATCTATAAATCTGACATAAAACTTCACTACTTCTTGAAATAGAGTATTCGAGAAAGCATATTTGCACTCCCAATATGACATCACCATATTTGCATAGCTTGAACCACATGGTGATCCCATTGCTACACCTATCTTTTGTACATAATATTGATCTTCAAAAAGGATAAAGTTATATGATAATATTATATCTAACATTTCTTGTACAAGAGTTACTTCAGATTCTGATGCCTGCTTTTGAAGCATTCTAGTTGTGACCCATTCTATTCCTTCGTCATGCGGAATGCTAGTATACAGTTCCTTGACATCTATTGTCTAAAAGCTGTATTCATCTCTATATTCGAACTTATTTAATCTTTCTAAGAATGTCCAGGAATCTTTTATGATCCATTCTTCCTTTGTCACATATTTCTTTAAAATAGAATCAATGAATTTAGCAAATGCATAAGTAGCGGAATTCCTCCCATCCACAATAGGTCTAAGTGGGGGATTATACAAATTTTTGTGGATTTTGGGCACCCCGAAAATTACTGGGACTCTAGGTGTTAACATGAACAAAAAATTAAATATATGAATATCAATTCTTGCTTCAATGAATAATTCATTTATTAAGCTTTTTATAACTTGATTTGCTTTATTGTATTCATTAAGAGATGCTATCTGGTATACCTCAGTGTTCAAAATATCCCTGATACGCTGCTGATAATCTGGATTGTCCATAAAGACCAAGCCCCCTCCTTTATCTGGGTTCATTATTCTAATGTTGGCCTTTAATGAACATTCCAGACCATCCCTTTCTTCTTTATTCAAGTTGTCAAAGAATTTTGAATTATTATTACTTAACCTCCTCAGATCCAATTCACATATTTTTTCAAATGTGAACAGTGTATTATGTAAAGGAGGATTGTAACAACTAGCCACTCTAAATTAATTCGTAAAATGATCTGGTTGTGTTCCCAAAATATGTTTCAAGTTTAACTTTCTGACAAAAAGTTTAAGATCGCAAATCGTTTCTGCCAAATTCATTCTACTTGATGGTACGAAAGTTAAACCCTTGGAAAGTGTATCCACCAAACCTTGTGTGACCTGAAAAGAAGAAAAATTGTAAATAGTAAAATCTTTGTTGTTGTTTTCTATGATATCAGGTCCATTTAGTTCACGTTTTGTCTCAGTCATCTCCTGTTGTTCTGATTCCTCTTCCTGTTCCATCGCTTCCTCTGCGTATATTTCTGAAAACCCTTATTTTTATTATTATTATTAGTAAAAGTAGTTGGTCCACTAGCTACTTCTGCTCTAGAATTGTTAATGTTATTGTAACTTTTTATCCGTTCACTTCTTCTTACTGGATTTTGTTCCGCAATATTCTGATCTTGATGTCGTGATGATTCAGAAGTAGAAGGATTAGACTGATATTCATGGTGATTGTTACTAATATTATTATCATTTATTCTTGACTCATTTTCATTGTTGTTTTCCATAAAAAGATCTAATGAATCTAAATGATTATTCTGCCATACTTGTTTCGATGAGGGCAATGGATATGCTATCCCTTTATCATATTGCCCTCTGTCTCTTTCCAATTTTTTGATTTTCGTTTTCTTTATTTTTTCTATATGTTGCTCTATGCTGTGAAATACTCGCAAGTAGTCATATTTATATCTAATAAAATCAGAATGTTGTTTTATAGTGGAATCCAGTTTCTCTATTTTATCTCCCAACTCTTTAAGGGTGAGCGAATAATGCTTGATCATAGTCTGCATTAATTGAAAGCCTTGTTGGTTAAATAAGTGGATCAGATCTTTATGAAATTGTGAACCAGGTACTAAACCTGTTGGATACCACCAACTTCTAAGGCCTTTTGGCACTATTTCTGCTTTTAAGCATTCTTGGAAATATTCGATTTCTAAGGTCAATTTTTTATGTTTCAACATATTTTCATCTAATTCATTAAGCAGGTTAGATATTGCAGCTTTACTATTCTCTGTTGCATTTAGCTCACTTGTTATTTGATTAGTTTTGAAAAGACCTATTGGTAAAATTAGCCAGTCTTTCAAATTAGGCATTTGAGATGATTCTCTTACATTTGTTTGATCAATCAGAATTCTGTCATTAGTGCAAGTCTCTGGGTCTACCGATGCCATATTAGCATTGTTAACTTGATTATTCACGTTACCATCTGCCACAATCACTGTAGTTTGCTGCCCACGGCTACTAGGTATATTTATTGATTGTATTACAGTATTATTAAAAGTACCTGTTTCCTTGGATGCTACTTGTGGTTGCTCCACTGCATATGCATCATTCGGTAGCCCACATCGTGACTCATTCAGATTAACCCTTCGGTTCTGCAAAGTTGTTTTGTCAGCGCCCATGGTTTTGTTTAAATTAGACTGCAGCATAGTGATTCGATCCTGTTGATCTTGCTGTGACAACAATATATTGTCCAATCTGATGATCATAGACTCCATTCTTTGCGACAATAAATCCACCAACATGGTTAATTTGCCCATCGCTTCTCCTTCATTATTTTTGTCTCTTCCATCGTCTCTTAGAATAGCCGGCATTGTTTCAAATGACTTGTCTGCCATACTAAAAACGCTTAAAATTTACTTCAAAACACGAACAAATTGATGAAAAGTTTCAGAAAAGTCGCACTTAGAAACAAACCACTTTAATAACTTTTAAACGGACTTTTTTTACAAACGTTTTTTGTCTTACTCTATAGTAAAACTTCTTCAGAAAAAACAACAGTTCATTACAGGTGACCCTTATATAAATTCAGTTCAAATTTTGGCGCCAAACTACACACCAAATCATGATGAAATTTAAAGTTATATTCACCTCCATTGCATTTCAAAAAATACGTTAATATAATACGTTAAATAAAATAAAATGAAATGAAATGAAATACATCATAAAGACTGGGATTGACTCTTATAAAAAATGCTATTATTAAAAATTATTCAACCAGAAAGTGGAACTGGTCATGACTGGAAGATCCCAGTTGTTTTTCAGTGCATCATTTGTGATCAGAACTGAAGTGCTGTAGTGCTTTACGTGTAGTATAAAATGTAGCAAGCATTTTTCTACAGTTTAAAATGTGAGAAGACCTGAAAACCCTGAACATAAATTTGTTGGACACCAGTCCATGGGATGGCAATGGATGCAAGAATGATTAGCCGCACTTCTGCAAATCAGTATGAAAATTTCACCGTAGCTAATGTTGCACATTCTGGTGAAGTATCATGATTTTCTTAGCTCAATATAAAGTGTATTGCACTTTCATACAGTTATAACTCTATTCAGTATAAACAGCTGTTCCATATACTGAGAAAAATAAAGTCATACAGCTGTAAAGCAACACAAATAGTGTGCTATTTTACATGGTCTCTAAAACAGAGTTAAGTAAAACCAGCTTATATAGATATGAATTTAGCACAGACAGCTCAAATGTGTAATTACCAGAGTACAACTGCAAAAAATGGCATTAGAGCTTGTAACCAACAGTCATATGAATTCTTATAATAGTAGAGTAAACTAGACTGTTACATTTAATGCAGCATAACTATTAGCCATGCTTTAGCCCTTCCTAACTTCTGCAACTACACTGTTCAGTGATCTTGCCATATTAAAAAGGATATGGAGCCAATTCTTGTTTTGTAGAAACCAGAAATTTCAAAGAATGTATAGTAGATAGATAGAAGGATAGATATATAGATAGATAGATATATAGATAGATAGATAGATAGATAGATAGATAGATAGATAGATAGAAGGATAGATAGATAGATAGATAGATAGATAGATAGATAGATAGATAGATAGATAGAAGGATAGATAGATAGATAGATAGATAGATAGATAGATAGATAGATAGATAGATAGATAGATAGATGATAGATAGATAGATAGATGTGTTTATATGGATACAGATATACATATATAGATATACAGATAGATAATATATATATATATATATATATATATATATATATATATATATATATATTTATAAAATTTTGGCAGAATGCATAAAGCACATACGTATGGCTACCTCTCAATTCATCAAAGTGCATTTCTACTGAAAATGCAAATGTCGGATTGTCAACCCTAGTTTGTTAAACTGTTTTATCAAGAGGCTGTTTTAAGGAGTAGTGTTATTTGCCCCCTACCCTTTCAAGAACCATATTAAAACCCATATGGATGTTTTAACTTAAGGGGACTCTAATAGATCAGGCTCAATGATGTGATGTTTGATAATTATGCTAACTCAATGAAGTGCACTAGAATCATATATATACATATGTACGCATATGTGTGTATGTGTATATATATATATATATATATATATATATATATATATATATATATACATATGTGTATAAGCTGAAAGGAGATGATATGCATATTTATATATGGAGTGATTTTGTTGAAGGCAAGCTTTGCAGCAGTTTTGTACTTGTTTAAATGCTGCTTCTTTGGTGACTGAACTGTGTTTTTGACAAAAGGTGTTCATATTAGCAGTTACCAGTATAAGTGAAAGGCTATGTGTCATTAACTTACACTGCTAACTTTTTACTGGGGGATTTAGGCTTAGGGTCAACTAGTGTGAGGGGAATTTAGGTTTCGTTAGTGGGGGGAATCTTATGGTTATGGAGTAAGATGGGAGTCTTTGGGTTAGAGATCATTTAGGGGACTTAGGTTTGGGAGTGGTAGGTGAAAACTTAGGTTTAAGGAGGGATCATGAAATGTAGGTTTAAGGAGCAGTGGGTGAGACTTAAGGTTAGTACGTAATCTAGGAATGTAGGCTTAGAGTATGGAAAGAAATTCCTGGGGTTAGGAATAATCAGGAAATTAAGTTTTTGGGGGTGGGAGGGGAGTTTTAGGGTATGAGTTGCAGTTTTGAGAGGGTTATGTAGTTTAAAAGATGTAGATGTGGAAGGGTTATATAAGCTGGAAAGAATGGGTGTAGTTAGAGGTAGAGTTTTGTGGATTTTAAGTTGTTTGATAGGTTTCAATTGCTTTCAGTAGGCCCAGATTCAATGACATTTTCATTGATGTAAGAGGTTTTAATTTTAATGATGCAGATCTTGTTTTATATATAATTGCACATTTCCCTGCAATGCAATGCATTGAATTGAAAGCATTGAATCCCAATCCACCAATATTTCATTGACATAAAAAGGCAATGTTTTTGCAAGATCAAACACCCTACTCCTTTCACACCACTGTAAGACAAAATATACTAGATCATACAACAGTTGGAAACAAATGAATCACTCTTACCCCACTAAACCATAATCTCATAAATGACAGAAAGCAATGTTCTTAGATCTCAGTAAATAACAGAAAGTGAGGGGTGATAAGTTCTCCTGCAAGTCCAGTGTGGGGCTCCTACAGCTCTAAGTATAATAACTTTGAAATTGCACAGCGGTAGGAAAAAGAGGAACAATTCTAATCTTCACAGCTCCACAATCTTCTCCTTTTAAAATTTAGACAAAAGCACACACACACACACACACACACACACACACACACACACACACACACACACACACACACACATATATGAACTGTCAATGAAATAGTCAATGCATAACTTTACATGTGACTCAGTAGACAATGCAAATTCACAATTAACTTCCCATCCTTGTTAAAAATACTAAAAGAGATTATAAAGCCTAAAGATAGTTGAATTGCACTTCCAGAAATAAAATCTGAATTGGTGGCTAGTACTGCATGGCTTGCTATTACTAGGGCTTATGACTAAAACACTGGATATCAGAATTTATTAATCTTTTATCAGAGCTTTTCTCCCTGGGCCTCCTCTAAATTTTATTTATTTACGTATTGACATTTCTTTACTAGAAAAAAAAATAATTTGATAATTTTATCCATTTGCAGCATAGGCTGAGAAGAAAAGCTCCACAGCTATAGGAACAAATGATACATATACATAGGTGAAAACTGAAATTATATTACCATATACTCTAAATACATACATGGATTAATACCAATATTAATACCACAAATAACATGGTAGAGCAATACACATATCAACTGAAAATGTACTTCTAAAAGTTGGACTATCCCAGTTACAAATGGAAATAAATAAATAAATAAATAATATATCTTCTTCTTCTTTTGGCTTTTTCATGGTTAGGGGTCGCCACAGCGGATCACCTGTCTGCTCATGATTGGCAGTGGAGTTTTACAGTGTCGAGTTGCCAGCCCGGCGCCCAACCTTCCACAGAAGGCACACACATGCACTCACACCTAGGGCCAATTTAGAGTCTCCAATCCACCTGCAGCATGTCTTTGGGATGTGAGAGGAAACTGGAGCACCCAGAGGAAACCCACACGACCACAGGGAGGACATGCAGACTCCGCACAGAAGGCACTCCAGCTGAGGATCGAACCGGAGAACCTCTTTCTGTGAGGTGACAATGCTAACCACTGCACCACCGTGGCTGCCCAAATATATAAATATATATATATGTATATATATATATATATATATATATATATATATATATATATATATATATATATATATATGTATATATATATATATATGTGTGTGTGTGTGTGTGTGTGTGTGTGTGTGTGTGTGTGTGTGTGTGTGTGTGTGTGTGTGTGTGTGTGTGTGTGTGTGTGTGTGTGTGTGTATATATATATATATATATATATATATATATATATATAAAATATATATATATATACACACACACACACACATATATATATATATATATATATATGTAAACACAAACCCAACGAAATTCCGGAAGGACCACAAGAGCAGCTAAAATAGCGTAATAAAATCACTTCTTCACTTCAAAGTTAATAAAAACAGGTTTAATAAGAAGGTTGTGAGCGCTTTCGCAGAGTGCACCTCTGCTTCATCAGACATCAAATAAATTCAACAACAGGAACTATATACTTCATCAATTAGTTAATTAGCCAATGAAAATGTTTAAAACATTAAAAATGACTACCACACCTATTCCTAAAGTAATATACCCTCACAATACAAAACATTTCCCATCAAACACTTACGCTTGTTGTATATAAAATACTTTCAAACTTAATAATATTAATATAATTAATACAAAATACTAACATTTATACTATTAAAAATTTTTTTTTATAACTATATATATGTATGTTTATATATAAATAATGGACACACTTCTTATAATAACACTATGTCCTCACTATATATTTATATATAATCAAAATAAAAATAAGCTTGGGATAAACATGACGTCAGCTTAGCGTAATCTCCTACCTTTAAGTATTGGTTTTACACTAACATGGTCATTTAATTCATACCCCCTATGTGAGCCTAATCTTAAAATCCACCTTGTTTCAGCTTGTTCGGTGAGATTAACAATATCTCCTAATCTAATGTTAGGGTACTGAATGTGTAGCACTTGAAAATAAAACTTATGATCTTCGCCTTCATTTAAAATATGTTTAGAAATAGCACTATAGTCATGACCCCTTGCCACACAATAATAATGATCCTTGATTCTTTCTCTAAGGGTTCGATTGCTTTTACCTATATAAAATTTAAAGCATTTGATGCAGTGGGCTACATATACTATATTCCGGGTACGACATGTGCTATTATTCTTGATTTCCCAAAGTCGCCCGGTACTGGGGTCCCTAAAAAACCTTGACTCATCCACAAAAACACATTGTGGACAGGACCCACATTTCTTAGTACCCCCTATTGGTGAATTAATATGTCTAGGTATGCTAGTAGTGTTCCGATAACATAACTGTTGTTGCAGATTTTTCATATTACTAAAAACAAAGTTTGGTTTTTCACCCACAACTGCTCTTGTCTGGTCATCAACCATTAAGATGTTCCAATTTTCATAAAATATTCTCTTAAAACCACTAACATTAGACCCAAAAGGAACAATAATACTCACATTTTGATGAGACTCAGTATTGTCAACTTCTTTAATGTGTACATTATTACTAGAGAAATATGGTTTGGCTCTAGTATTACGCTCTGCTAACACTTCTGATATTTGGGTATCTATCAGAATTTCATTATACCCCCTTGCTAAAAAATATAATTTTAAATTTGCCAGTTCCTCATTTAATAATGATTGATCACTACATAACCTACATATTCTAAAAACCTGTCCCTTAACTATGTTGGCAAATGTTGATGGTTTGTGCATACTAGTAGCATGAAGGAAAGAAGCTCTATAGCACTCCTTCCGACTGACTGTTGTATTATAACCTCCATCAGACCGTAGAATCAATACATCTAAAAACTTCATTCTGTCCCTTGAATATTCTAATGTGAATTTAAGGAATGGACTACTATTATTTATTTGCTCATGGAATGTTTTCAAAGATGATTCATGGCCATGCCATAGAAAAAACAAATCATCTACAAAACGCTTATAACATAGAACTTGCTTGCACTTAACAATTTCTTCCTGTTCCCACGCTACCATGACTAAATTAGCGTAGGCATTAGCGCAACTCGTGCCCATCGCAATCCCACTCTTCTGTATATAAAAGTTGTTATCAAACAGAAAGACATTATTTTCTAGTACTAATTCAAGTAAAGTACAAATAAAGTCTACTCGAAGGGCATCCATCCATTCACATTTTAATAATAGCTCTCTAACCATCCTTATTCCATCAATATTCGGAATGCACGTAAATAGTGATTCAACGTCCATAGTGGTCAAGATATAGTAATTTGACATATCTACGTCATTAAGAAACTCATATAAACTAGACAAAAAATGTCTTGTATCAGTCAGTATATAATCATATTGTTTGAGAACACGTTTCAATTCTGAATCCAAAAATATTGAGATAGGTTCAGTAGACCACCCAGCACCAGACACAATAGGTCTGAATGCTGGGTGGTATGCATCCTTATGAATTTTTGGTGAACCATAGAGTTTAGGTATAAAAGGGTGTTCCACTCTGAAAAATTCTGATAATTCATCAGTCAGCAAACCATGAAGTTTACAGTCAAGTAAAGTATCATTAATTTTATTAATGATAGAACAAACTTGGTTAAATGTTATTCTAGTATACGCTTCACTTGACAGCATCCCTTCCATGCTCTTTAAATAAAATGAAGTATCCATGATTACTGTAGGGCCACCCTTATCAGCAGGTCTTATTACTATCTCTTTATTTTGTTTAAGTTTTTCTAAAGCTTGTCTCTCAGAAACGGTCAAATTATCTGTCAGTTTGTGATCTTTTTCTCAAGTCCGGCATATATAGATCTTTCTATTGCTTTAACAAACAGTTCAACGTTGGAAGGTGAATGTGGTACAAAGTCGCTCTTACGTTTGAACACACAGGCGTTGGCTGAATTCTCTTTGCCAAACAGTAATTTCAATGAGACATTCCTTGCAAATAACTTAGTTGCTAATAGAATCTCACCAACGTCCGTTTCCATAGTGGGAACGAACTTCATACCTTTGTTTAGTAAGTCAACTTCACTATCATTCAACGCACAACTTGAGATATTCCACACTAAGTTGTGTGGTTCCATAACTTCGTTAAAGTACATACCTGCTGACCTGGGGGCTGTTCTCTCTTTTTCGAATGTTTCTGTTCCTCCACATCCAACGAGCGTTTCCTTCCCTGTCGAATGGGAAGTGGTGCTAAAGGGAAGTTTTCAGCAACAGATTTCTCCAATGGAATTTTCCTTCTAACATCTGTCCCCAAGTTTACAGGTTTACCAATAACTGTACGTTGTTCCTTATTATTTAGCGTATCTGCAGGAGTAGTATATACTGAAGGTGGTCCTTCCGGGGACTGAAGGTGCATAATGGATGTACTGGCACCATTAGTATCCGATTCCTTATTGACCAAAGATTGTATTCCTACTTCATCGGATCTCGCCGACGTTGGTTTACTTGGTGTTCGTCTCTTTTCCACATCATTTGTAAGCGATTTACCATTCCTTCGTCTCGCCCTTCCCCTAGTCTCTGCTGTTTCATCTCGCGATACTTCACGTACTTCAGTAGGATTTTTCGGCCATACAAATACATTGTTATGTTTGAAATCTTGTAAATCTCTAATAAGTTTGCGTTTTTTAGTTTCAAGTAAATTATTTTCATATCTCTGCACACGATCTATTATATCATGCAGAAATAACTCTGTTTGCTCATAGCCAATGGCATCATTTAATTCAGTTTGTTGTTCAATAATCATGTCACGCAAAGAGAATTCTTATGGTTGAAAGTAGTCAAGTAATAACTGCATGTACGCCTGGCTGGCTCCTATATTTATTTGCTGCCACTTTACTAGGAGTTCTGGATACAAGCTTCCGTAAGTAGGCATATTTAGGATCCTTAGACCCCTCGGTATCACCTTATATTGTAAGCTGGCCTCAAGGTGATACCTCTGACATGCCAAACGCTTGTATTTATATATATTATTTTCAATATCTTTCTTTAAAGTTCTTATAGTTCTTTCATTAGTGTCCTCCATAGTTGCCGTAGGTAGCGACTCATTCATATTGACTCGCAACAACGGATTCAAATCCATAGCAAGAAAGTTCCTCATTCTATTATGTGAATCAGCATTCTCCAATAAATTCACCACTTCTTGCCTTGTGTCTTCCATGCCTCTTCTCCCGATAGATGTATATAACCAAACACCACAAACGATAATTATGTAAACACAAACCCAACAAAATTCCGGAAGGACCACAAGAGCAGCTAAAATAGCATAATAAAATCACTTCTTCACTCCAAAGTTAATAAAAACAGGTTTAATAAGAAGGTTGTGGCTTCCGCAGAGTGCACCTCTGCTTCATCAGACATCAAATAAATTCAACAACAGGAACTATATACTTCATCAATTAGTTAATTAGCCAATGAAAATGTTTAAAACATTTAAAATGACTACCACACCTATTCCTAAAGTAATATACCCTCACAATACAAAACATTTCCCATCAAACACTTACGCTTGTTGTATATAAAATACTTTCAAACTTAATAATATTAATATAATTAATACAAAATACTAACATTTATACTATTAAAAGTTTATAACTATATATATGTATGTTTATATATAAATATTGGACACACCTCTTATGATAACACTATGTCCTCACTATATATTTATATATAATCAAAATAAAAATAAGATAGGGATAGACATAACGTCAACTTAGCGTAATCTCCTACCTTTAAGTATTGGTTTTACACTGACATGGTCATTTAATCCATACCCCCTATGTGAGCCTAATCTTAAAATCCACCTTGTTTCAGCTTGTTCGGTAAGATTAACAATATCTCCTAATCTAATATTAGGGTATTGAATGTGTAACACTTGAAAATAAAACTTATGATCTTTACCTTCATTTAAAATATGTTTAGAAATAGCACTATAGTCATGACCCCTTGCCACACAATAATAATGATCCCTGATTCTTTCTCTAAGGGTTCGATTGCTTTTACCTATATAAAATTTAAAGCATTTGATGCAGTGGGCTACATATACTATATTCCGGGTACGACATGTGCTATTATTCTTGATTTCCCAAAGTCGCCCGGTATTGGGGTCCCTAAAAAACCTTGACTCATCCACAAAAACACATTGTGGACAGGACCCACATTACTTAGTACCCCCTATTGGTGAATTAATTTGTCTAGGTATACTAGTAGTGTTCCGATAACATATTAATTCACCAATAGGGGGTACTAAGAAATGTGGGTCCTGTCCACAATGTGTTTTTGTGGATGAGTCAAGGTTTTTTAGGGACCCCAATACCGGCTTAATTTGAAATCAAGAATAATAGCACATGTCGCATCGAATATAGTATATGTAGCCCACTGCATCAAATGCTTTAAATTTTATATAGGTAAAAGCAATCGAACCCTTAGAGAAAGAATCAGGGATCATTATTATTGTGTGGCAAGGGGTCATGACTATAGTGCTATTTCTAAACATATTTTAAATGAAGGCGAAGATCATAAGTTTTATTTTCAAGTGCTACATTCAGTACCCTAACATTAGATTAGAGATATTGTTAATCTCACCGAACAAGCTGAAACAAGGTGGATTTTAAGATTAGGCTCACATAGGGGGTATGGATTAAATGACCATGTTAGTGTAAAACCAATACTTAAAGGTAGGAGATTACGCTAAGCTGACGTCATGTTTATCCCAAGCTTATTTTTATTTTGATTATATATAAATATATAGTGAGGACATAGTGTTATTATAAGAAGTGTGTCCATTATTTATATATAAACATACATATATATAGTTATAAAAAAATTTTTAATAGTATAAATGTTAGTATTTTGTATTAATTATATTAATATTATTAAGTTTGAAAGTATTTTATATACAACAAGCGTAAGTGTTTGATGGGAAATGTTTTGTATTGTGAGGGTATATTACTTTAGGAATAGGTGTGGTAGTCATTTTAAATGTTTTAAACATTTTCATTGGCTAATTAACTAATTGATGAAGTATATAGTTCCTGTTGTTGAATTTATTTGATGTCTGATGAAGCAGAGGTGCACTCATGAAGCGCTCACAACCTTCTTATTAAACCTGTTTTTATTAACTTTGAAGTGAAGAAGTGATTTTATTACGCTATTTTAGCTGCTCTTGTGGTCCTTCTGGAATTTCATTATGTTTGTGTTTACATAATTATCGTTTGTGGTGTGTTTGGTTATATATATATATGTATATATGTATATATATATATATATATATATCTATATATATATATATATATATATATATATGTATATATATATATATATATATATATATATATATATATATATATATATATATATATGTGTGTATATATATATATATATATATATATATATATATATATATATGGGTCCACTTCAGATTATCAAAGTTGCAGAATATCGAACCACACTTGTTCAAAGACCAGATGATCAAAGTTCTGCAACATGGAATGATTTGAATGGAGATCGCCATACAGCGCAGAATGGAAAATTTACTGTTTTCCTCACTGTAGTGTGATCTCGCAGTTGGTATATTTTAGTAGCGTGAGGTGTGTGGGGGGGGTGCAGCTGTGCTTGCCCCCCTGACAAAACATAAAAGAAGACTTGCTTTCTTTTTTTAATTTTTTTTTTCATGTTTGATGTTGCAGAACTTCAATCATCTGTTTCTTGAGCATGTGTGGTTCAATGTTCTGCAACTTTTTTATAATTTGAAATAGACCTTTATATATATATATATATATATATATATATATATATATATATATATATATATATATAGATATATATAAATATATATATATATATATATATATATATATATATATATATATATATATATATATATATATATATGCAGTTTCTTACAGAAACAGTAAAAATACTCTATACAGGGAATCTGTGATAGGCATGACCTTCAAAAGGTTTGCTGTGGACAATGTTATATTGTACTTTTATGGAGGTCATCTTGAAAAACAACTAAGTTTCAAAGAATATGCCTGGTAACTTTAACTGAGTGCTTGTTCTTCACCATATATTAAGTCCTTTGAGGATAAGGTGAAATTCATTGTGATGCCATTCCTTGTTTTACATTCTATGTTTTTATGATGTCATTGAACTTTTTGAAGTGATTGGCTGTTTTGAGGTACTTATGACTTAAACGAAAAATGTATCCCAGGCTGATGAAGTTGTTATTGATTTTAAATGAAAGTATTTACTGCTGATTTTGTTATTTTGTAATATAAGTGTCATCCTGTTTTTAAATTTGCATCTTTGTGTTGTATGTCTTATAATTTTATCTGTCATTTATGAGCCATTTTCTCAACTGAGGTGACATTTGTGTATTTTTTTTGCAATTGTGAAAAGTGTTTTGATAATGAACCACATTATGCATGTTTGACATAGTCCAAGTAACACAAAGGAGCATACTATCTTTTCTGAAACATCTAACAATGCAGGGGCCATATGGATCTCTGAGTAGGGGTGGTAAGCAGATAGATGCAGTGGCACACATAGGAGCTGGAATGCTTGATAACTTTTAAGCTGTATGCAGTACTCTCTACTACCCAAAGAATATTGTTGAACTGTGTGAAAGCTGTAGTACCACCAGTAACACTAGTCCATGACAACAGAAAACTGCATACAGTGGGTACAATGTACCTGTAATCTCAGCTGCATAGCTGTATATGTTGTAGGGAGTTGTGACACAAACTGTTTTGGGAATGGAATACACTTAAATTATGTAGAGCTTCATATTGTGAAGTATAAGCAACAATAAAAACAGAATGCAGCTGCACACCTCATTCCACAATGTTAAAACTCCACAAGCAGAAAAGCTAAAACTTGGCCACTGGGACTAATGGTAAAAGTGTTTATTGTAAAAACACTATATTCACCACTAAGACTTCATCAGAATTTAACTGCTTTCCAACCTATCATTTTTTTATAACAACTGTATTACAAAAGAGTGCCACTCATTTTAAAGAAACAGTCTTCAAAGGGAAACAAAATGTGCAAACATTAATTTAATAGAATGGAGCATTTAGTTCATAACAAATAAATATCAAAAGTAATATTTCATACTATTCATTTTATAAACATGCTGCTTTGTATTTTAAAACAATCATAACACTAATGATATAATTTAATCCATGGGGGGGGGGGCGTTGGTCGTGTCAATCTTTAACTGCCAAAAGTGTTCTCTCATCTTCAACCTATTTTTCCAATCTCCCCCTCTCTCATCAATAAATATAAAACTTCACAATTTCCATTATCTTGCTAATGTGTCTATATAAGGTGTTCTTCTCATCTTTTCTGGCAATTGAGTAGCTTGCGCCTTGAAATTTGCCAACCTCACAATATGGTTTTGGGAAGAACATATTCTGTTTAAACAGGACTTTTTTTAAAGATTGTATTCCTTATTTTAAGTCCTTGGATAATTTATTCCTGAATTGGGTGGGAGATCACCTTTGATTAAAATAAGCTGTTAGAGTAATGGGGGGTTCTACTACATTTTTAAAATTCACCTTTAAATATGACTCTTATTCGATCAACTATATGGGTTACTGTCATTAATGATTTGGAAAATGAGTGTTGGCAATTATGTACTTTTAGGAAACCCACATATAGCGATACACTTTTACATTTATGTAGTAATCATCCTCCACACAGCAGGAGTGGCATTGTTAAAAATTAGCTTGCCAGAATTTCTAAATTAACTCCCCACAACTCGATTTTGGGGTAGAAGTGGCAAGATTTAGGAATTTGTTGACAGCTAGGACTTATCCAGTAGATTTAGTTAACAACTGCACTAATGAAATAATTGAAGGAAGGATATCCACCTATTATCCTGGTATTGATATGAACTATCCAGGGGTGGCTGATTGCAGCAATCAAAAGGTCAACGAAAGCGAGGTTTACAAAAGAGTTTATGGTATCCAGTATGGGATAAATTCCGATCAAATTGAAAAAATGATCAGTAAACACTGGGACATTTTTCATCACTTAGGGACCTCCTGGGGGACAATAGGCAATGGACTCAAATGTGTATATAAGAAAGGAGCTAAAATTAAACAACTGTTAAAAGACCAATGAACACTGTTAGCGATTGACATACAGGGATGCCCACAACTATGGGAAATTTTCCCAATGTAAATTTGTTGATCAAGACATTAGGAATTTATATAACGTATTACCAGAAGAAAGATTCAACTGCCAAACTTAAGGAGTAGTATATATAGCTTGCCATAAATATGTCCGAATTTTTACATAGGAAAAACACAGAATGCATTAAAAATTAAGATTTACCAGCACATGACAGCAATTGACAGAAAAGATGAGATGAACACCTTATATAGACATATTAGACAAGATAATGGTAATTGTGAATTGTTTTACTATTTTGGAGAAATATTTATTGATAAGGGAGGGGATGATTGGGAAAATAGGTTGGAGATGAAAAAAAATCTTTTGGCAGTTAATGACGGACACAAGCAACCCCCAGATTAAAATGTTGTTAGCGTTATGAGTGTTTTGAAATATAAAGCAACATGTTTATGAAATAAATGGTATGAAATGTTACTTTTGTTATTTATTTGTTATGAACTGAATGTTCCATTCTTTTAAGTTAACATTTGACATGTTGTTTCTATTTGAAGACTGTTTCCTTAAAATGAGTGATACTCTTTTGTAATATGGTTGCTACAAAAGAGTGATTGGTTGGAACACAGGCATTTGTTGATGAAGTCTTAGTGATGAAATCACTTAATGAGGTGATTCTTTTACCATTAGTCCTGGTGGTCAAGTTTAGCATTTGTGTTTGTACAGTGAGGAGTATTGGTAGAGCTTAACGCAGTCAGAAGAATGCAATGAAACATTTGGGTAACCACATAGCAGCTAGTGGACCATATGCACATCCACATTGGAGGTCTAGGGAGGCTTTTCCCCCCTTGCATAAAATAGGTTAAAACATGTTGTACTTTTGACATTTTGTACTTTCAACCAAATGGCATGGAATTGGTGATGGTGATAAATTCTCCCATTATACAGCAGGCACTGAGATATGCAGCCAACAGTGTGGTCACATTTGTGGACCATTCAGAACAGCTATGCAACATGCAAAGAACTTTACACTGTACAGGAGAAAAAGAAAAAAGAGCTACACAACATACAAATGGATAACTGAAAAACTAAGAACTCTTTCCTCAACAGATGTTCTTTCCAATCCACCATGTACAGAACAACTTGCTGTAGGCTGACACACAATATGTATGAATGACCACTGTGCACGAAATTACTTGCCACACACACATACCCCCCCCACACACACACACACACACACACACATGCACACTTTCTTGCTTAACTTATCTTTACAATAAGCTGCAACAGTTGAAGGTAAGAGCAGAATTCCACTCAGTGCAAGTTGAGTTTGTGAATCTAGTCATTATTTCACTTTTTACTACTTCTGGCAATTATTTTTGAATGACTAATAAAAAATGAAGTACATATATTTATTTATTTATTTTGAATTGGTAACCAGAAACATGAGCTGGTCTACCTACCTTTTCACTCATGATCCAAGTAAATTAATATAAAAAAAAGTTCAATATAGGTTTCAGATTGAACAAGGACATTGACAAATATGTAAATGAGATAAGGGCAATTTATGTAATGTTAAATAATACAATATAAAAATCAGCAAAGGTACACTGAGTAACTTGGTGAATCATAATGGCATTTATAGACTTGAGAGATACAAAGGGAGAAATTACATATGAATACAGCTGGTAATTGCTAGAGATATGCATAATCATAGTGTGCAATTAAAAATCTAACAGCGGAGTTACCAAAACAATTAAGAGGGGGTAAATGAATTGCACACATTTGAGATATGCTGAGTCTTTTAACCGTCATCCAGACAGAATTTACATTTAGCTTCATTCTTTAATTGTTCCATCAATGAATTTTTGAAAGTGTGTAGGATCTGACTTGTTTTTAACATTGTTTGGGAGGTTATCCCAGAGTGCTGGTCCTATTCTAGAGAATGTTGTATCTCCTATAGCAGTTTTAATTTTGGTCTGACCAGAGTAAGAAAATCAACCTGATTGCTCCTTAGTAACTAATTTACTTCCCCAACTGTAAGCAGACTTCTTGGAAGACAGCAGTGGGTGCTCAGTATTGTGTTAATCAAAGTGGCCTGGTTGTAACACAGCACTCAGATACAATGAAATCTGATAGATGAAAGAGCCCATTACTTTGAATAAACCAGTCAACTTAACGCTCAAAGAAGGATTGCCGCATGTCTTCATTGCATGACTTTGAGAATGTGAACATTCTACTCTGGTTAGCTGTCTGCCTGGAAAATACCTACAGGAATACAACAGTGGATTATTTTAAACAAAGAGGATTTTCCTTTTATTTTTACTTGTTGGTCCCAAGGAGAACCAGACATTCCACTGGGTTTGGACAGTGTCTATAAGAGGACATGCTCCACAATGAGTAGCTTATATTTTGCACCATATTCTAATCTTGGAATTAGTATGTTTTGGGTTATGGCAGTGTAGGCAGTTGGAGATAATACATGGAAGACATATTAGCAAAGTTTAAGTGAAGTCAGAATCTTTGTGAAAGTGCTATCTACTTGAAAAGAGGTGAGTGAAGTATTTTGACCACAAAACAGCAAATGTACAATAGAGGGGTACTTTTAGCATTTATTGTATTTTAACAGGAACATAACAACTTGATGATGATCTTTGATGGGTCATCCTACTGGAGACTTGGGTGTATACTATTTTGTACATCTTTAAAACTAGTACATTACAGAGACTGGTCAGTGATCCTCTGAGTATACTGCAGGCCACAACATCTATGTTTTGCCTGCCAGGATGTCATATAGGAATATTATACACAGACATATGCAGTTCCTGTGAGCATCTAGGAATTCTGTTCCTCAAGTGTGACCTTTCTCAGAGTTGCTGTTTTGTCATCACTACTTTAAAGCTTCAAGCATCAAAGTGAATAGCAACACATCAACTGCAAGGAGAAACACAGCATCAGTTGCTTGTTGTAGATGGCTCCAGTGGGTTAATCAGAGGCATTAGTATCCTCCACTGTATCAGAACACATAATGCAGACATCTGATGTGGTACTGGTCTATGCTGAGCATTCACCAATGTCCTCAGAGTGAGTGCATACATTGCAGGTGCATATCACAGCCATATACTTTCATATGCAAGTGCATTAGCATAACTAATGAACATGCATTTGTCCTCTTCAGTAAGAAGAAATGTTAAATTCCCCTGTGAACATGGCTAATTACATGCACCTGTATCCAAAATTAGCAGTGGAAGAGACATACAGCCAGGCCCATGACCAGATATAGAAATATGAGATCAGTCTTTTAACAGTGGTTCTAGAAGTACACTAGACCACACACATTGTAAAGCCAGCCATATTGCCTGGGTGTGTAGTGTGTGCACATTCTGAACTATTACTATACACCTTCCAATCCATCAAAGTCAAACACTAGGTGCCTGTGCCTCATCAACATCCCAAGCCACACAACAAGACAGTGCTGAGGAGATACAGTATGCTAAGACACCACACTCACAACACACCTCACACACCAGGCTTTGTACTGATGTGCAAAAGTATAAAAGAACAAAACAGTGGCCACATTTCACATCAGGAATAGAGTAATATCTAGACTCTGTTATATTAATGTAATGCATAGCATTGGCCTACATGTGGCCACTAAGTAAGTACTCAACCATATAGTTTCATTAATGCATGTCTTATTAGAAGTGACATTTTGCCCCCATGCATCATGTTTACCTGTTCCCCATGGTCCTGCAACCATGATGGAGTTAGTCTATCTAAGTAAGAAGAGATATGAACTCCTTCACATGGAAGAAGGGGAAGAGGAGCTTACCTACAGTAAAAAAAGAATTTTAAAAGTGTTTACCTTGATAGGTTTGTCACACTTTATTTCAGTACATTTGGATTAATCTGCATTTTGCAGGCTTATGAGTGAGTCAGTGTCTCCTAGTTGACTCAGTGCATAATCATGACAACCTGACACACTGCCTGCACTCTTCTGTGTATGGGGCACAGCAATATGACAATAGTTTATTGTAAATGACTAACATAAGTACTACTGTAGCAAGTATTATGCAAAGATTAAATGGATTGCAGTACTTACTGTGTTTCAGCAAGACATCTTTGCATATTAGTAAATATAAGGCATGTATAGCAGAAGTCTTGCATTAAATCTACATCTTGCATAAGAAAAGCACACACACACCTGTACACGTACACACACACACACACACACACACACACACACATACACACATATGCACATGTATACACACACACGCGCGCACACACACACACACACACACACACACACACACACACACACACACACACACACACACACTCATGCAAATAAAAATCACAATTTCCATGCACACAGATGCAGTCATACTAGTGATTACAATATAAAAAATAAGAAAACAAAGAGGAAAAGTAGAAAAGTGGATTAGTAATGGAAAAGATAAGAAATAGAAATTGAGGTTATGGATTACCTGCAAAGTGAAGGATTTAGAGTAGAAAATTTAACTCCAATAACAACACAACATGATAGAACAATGGACATCCAAATTAAGGAAAAACCAATGGAGCAGGAAGCATCTAATCATTTAACATATGAAGATACTTTGAAGCCTCCCATAGGAAACCAGTACAAAGATCAGTTGGAGCTATACAGCAAGAGAAAGAACAGAAAACTGTGGCAACTCTGACATAGTCAATGTTGTGGAGTGATAGGCCAGTGAGTTCCCATATGAAAGAGCAACAGATGACATGGGGTGTAACTGAAGAGAAAGTGGCACAGGAAGAAGCTCTGGAACTTTCTATAGAATGCCCACAGGAAATGATGAACAAAAAATGTGCCCCAATTTTGGAGGAGAATGATCTAAGAGAAGACTTACTTGATTTAATAGAGATGGATAGACATATTAAGATCAATTAAAGAAATAGACTGCAGAAGGTCAATAAAACCCAAAAAGTTAAAAGTTTGATAAAACAAATGAACACAGTAATTAGGACTGTCGACAAAGATTCATGCGATATAACAGAAGTAAATAGGATACATTATTGTGCAGCCAAATTAATAACAGATGAAGTCCTACCACAAAAACATAGGGTGGTAAGGGAAAATACGGGGAGAAAACGAATGCCATCATGGGAGTATTGAATAGAGAAAATTATAAAGCAATTAAGACAAGAAGTGTCACTGTTAGAAGAGTATAGAAGAGGGAACAGATCAACAAAAATACTCAGAAAGATAGACATGAAAAAAGCAATGCGCAATATTATAACGGATCAGGATTTATCATGTACTACCGCAAATAATAAATTAAAAATATCAGCACAGGCAGAAAAACTTAGAAGATACAAAGATAAATATAAAAGAAAAGCACAAAATAAGCAATTCATTAATTACCCAAAAAAGTTTTATAGAGAACTGGGACACAAGGTAAAAGGAATTGAAAGACCATCAAAAAAGAAGAAATACATACATTTTTGCAGAAGTTATTTATGAAAATCCTGTAGAACATAACAAAGATGCTAAATGGATAGAAGAAGTAAAAGAAAGAATAAGAAGTTTAAATGTACAGGATATGAAATGGGATTAAGTAATGACCAAAGAGATGAAATAAAGTTAAGAAAAGCCTCTAATTGGAAAACCCCAGACCCATATGCAGTGCCTAACTTATGGCTAAAAGTATTAACATCTTTGCACAAAGATTTAGCCATAAGTAAGAACTATTTATATGAGCACCTGGAACAGACACCAGCCTGGTTAACAACAAGTAAAACAATGCTCCTGTTTAAGAGTGAACCTGCAGCTAAAAAGTATAGACCAATAACTTGCCTTCTGGCGACCTATAAACTATACACTGGAATTGATGCCGACAGAGTTTATAGTCATTTAGAAGAAAACTCAATCATGGCAATAGAACAAAAGGGTAATAAAAGAAAGTCATTTGGAAAAAAGGATAATTTGTTATTAAATAAAGTCATAGTGGAGAGCTGTAAAAAGGGGAAGAATCTAAGTATGGCATGGATTGACTACAAAAAAGCATCTGACAGTATCTCACATTCATAGATAAAAGAGTGCTCAAAAATGTATAAGATACACCCTATACTGATAAACTACATCACAGCGACCATAAAACAGTAGCCAACCACTTTGCAGTTAAACCTTAATAAAGGACAGATTATTATTCCAGGGATAAAAATGCAAAGGGGGATATTCCAGAGTGACTCTCTGTCACTGCTGCCCTTTTGCCTTGCCATTAACCCATTGAGCTGTCTGCTTAATAGATTAGGGCATTGTTATACTTTGGCTCCCAGAAAAGAACAAAGTGTAAAGACTTCTCATCTTCTCTTTGTCGATGATTTAAAAATGTATAGCTCATCAGATGAGGAACTGAAAGCACAACTGCAAGTAGCTAAAAGTTTTTCGGATGATACAAGAATGTCATTTGGTCTTTATAAATGTGCAAAAGCAACCTTTAAAGCAGGAAAACTGCAACACCTACAAAACATCAGTTTAGGACAAGAATGTGATAGAACTTGAGCAGGAGAGAGTGTATAAATATTTGGGAACTGATGAGGGATCAACAATAAAACATGAATAAATTTGAATAAAACTCAGTAAGGAATATTTTAGAAGACTAAATTAATCCTGAAAACAGCGCTGACATCTAGGAACAAAGTTCAAGCTATAAACCAGTTTGCTCTTCTTGTCCTAACTTACAGTTTTGGCGTGATTGACTGGCCCCAAAATGTGTTGGACAGATTAGACAGGAAAACAAGAAGGATGTTTCATGCTCATCAAATGATTTATAAAAATCAGTGCATACCAAGATTATATATTCCCCATTCTGAAGGTGGTATGGGCCTCCTTGAAACTGATTACATGTATAGATCTGCAATCATGGGACTGCATACATATCTGCTGACCTCACAAGACCCAAATATAGTGAATGCTTTGAAACATAATGTGAATAAATCTAAGTTGACTTCCCTTTTTAATCTAGAAGAAGCATATTGGTGTCAAGCTGGAATGGAAATCAAACCAGAAGTAGATAAAAATCAGGCAGCAACTGAATGTGCCAAAAAAACAAAACAAAAGAGAATATAAGGTGAAGGATCAGATGAAAAGGCAAGAAATGTGGAAAATGCATAAATATAGTTGCAAGTATAGAAAACTCCTGGAACAATCTCATGTTGATCAGGATTGAATGCAGGAATGGTTAAGGAGAGGTGAATTCAAACCAAAGGATAAAAGGTTAATATTGGCAGCCCAAGAGAGTGGACTACATGCATGTTGGTTTACAAAGTCCATTGAACATGTGGGAGAAACAGGCAAATGTAGGTTTTGTAAAACAGAATTGGAAACAGTTGCACACCTCATTGCTGATTGTGACATACTAATGGCAGAAGGACTGTATACTGAAAGGCAGAATAATGTGGCAAACTGTTGCACTGGGGATTGTGCAAACATTACAATACTGAAGTAGCTGAAAAACACTGGAAAAATGACGAACAAACCATCAGAGAAAATGATGAAGTCTACATCACATGGAATCACCCATTACAACAGTTCAAAAGATAGATGCAAGAAAACCAGATATAGTGGTCCATGAAAAGAAGACAAAAGTAGCATTGATCACTGAAATCACTAAACCCAGTGACTACAGTGTCTTGCATACAGAGTGCCACAAAGTCATAACATATCAGGATTTGCAGACAGAAATGAGTGCAATGTGGAAGAAAGGTATCCAGACAGTTCCAATAGTAGTAGGAGCCACGGGTCTTATAAAAAAAGAATCTACAGTCGTATTTAGATATGTTACCAATACATGTAGCGGTGTCGCCTCACAGTAAGATGCTGACCAGTTCGACTCTCAGCTAGAGCATCTTCTGCATGGAGACATGCGTGAATGGGCGTACCTTCGTTGAAGGTCATGTGTTAGAGCTGGCAACTCAGCACATAAAAATCAACTGCCAATCATTAGCGGACCGAAGTTCCGCTGTGGCGACCCCTAACCGAGAAAAGCCGAAAGATACAACAACAACCAATACATGTAGCTCTGTATGAACTGCAGGAGTCATTACTGGCTACATTGCAGGTGCTGCAAAGAGCACTTCTGGTTAACATCAAAGATTGAAACAATGCTAATTTCATGAACTCTAATTGTACTTTGACTTAGGAATGGGGTCCATTCCCATCATCATATTAGAAACCCAAAAGATTTGGAGAAATTAAAAAAAGAGTTATATACTCATGCATATAACAACTGCAGAATATTATTACTGTATATGCTTTGTCTCCGAGCATATTGCAACACAGTATGTAATGGTCACATGACTTGGCAATATAATCAGTTTTGCAGCACAGTCACAGGTACAGAGTTGGGTAACTGCACCTTAGTTTACACCACAGCATTATATGGCAATGTCTGACCATGTAGTGGGTCTCGTTTCCTAGAAGATTTCACATAGTGAAGAAATCCAATTCCATAAACCCATTTGACAGTTCATGCTATGATAATTATGGCACTGAAGAAGGCTTACCCACTGATATGTTGACCAAGCCATAACGCTGTGTACATGTAGAAGCAAACTTCCTCAAAGAAAGGCCTCCCCCCTACATTGCAATACCCCTCCCCCCAACCTACCAATTTAATTTTTTGCCTCTGCTGTGGAATATTTGTCACAGACTGAAAACTGCCCATATTATCCCTCTACTAAAATTTCTAATCCTACCACTGGTATCTTCTACATGGTTCTTTACACTGCTTTCACCCTGTTAATATTGCCACTGACTTACTGCAAGCTGGTGACCACATTTTCTTGAATGTACTTAAGTCTCCTTACAGGGATATATTTATTTACCTTTGTTCAGGTCAGTCATTCTCATCTAAATGCCAAATTAACAAAAAAAATGGTTTTACTGATGAACCTTTTCACTTGGTCTATGATTATTTGAAAAACAGGACCATCCCTGTCCATTTTGGAAAAGCTATTTCCGTGGCAGGCACTATCTCCAATGGGATGTCTCATACTTTAGCATTTTGGCCTTATACTTTCTTCCTTATAGAATTATAATCCTTTAAGTGACCTTACCTGTCTTAAAATAATACCCTGTGCAAATGAATGAAGGAACATGCTCTTATGATATTCAGAAGCCCATGCAAGTCTTCAATAAGTTCTTCACTTTGTTCACAGTGTGTGACCTACAAATTAAAGTTAAATAAATGCAGTGATGTATGACACTTTTCCAATATTTGCCACTTGACCTACTACTGATGTCATTGACTTTTGAGGAAACCTCATCACTTTCCTATATAGCTATATGAACCTGGGATATACCCTCAATTCCTTCCTCCCTTACATTTTACTCCCACTTTAAGTATATGGGTATAATAGTCATACCTTACCTTAAGCATGCATGCATGTGATATCACCATCTTTCTAACTCTATACTCACAATCCACAAAAGTAACCAACATCTTACTACTGAAGCTAAAATATGCACTTCCCATTGGGAGACTAAACAGAATTTAGAATACATACAAAACAAATAAAATATTACCACCTCCAAAACATGGTTATAACTGATTGTAACAAACCGCATACTTTAAAACAAAACAAAATGCATAAAATGAAATGTTATTAGAAGTAAGTGCTTTCACGAGATAACTCACATCATTAGACAATAAAACAGCATGGATAAAACATTTATATAAACCCATACTAAATCACAACAGTTGATGGCTAAACCAATTGCATTTGTTGTTTATTTGTTGCTAAGTAATATGTATTTATTAAAACAATAAAAAACATCTAAAAGCTTTTGAAATCATAACTATCTCCTCATTCTACGTGCTTTAAGTGCAGGTTTAAGTGATATGTGTTCATTCAAACCAGAACCTTGATTGGCTGCTAGTTTAATTATCCAGCTTAACTCAGTCTTTTCAGTATTATTGACTAGATCACCCATTCATTTACTCTCAGGGACATTTTCAACCACTAAAAGTTTAAAGGTATGTGTAGAATCTCTCTCCAATATATGTTTATCTAATGCACTAACACTAGTTCCCATACATGTACAGTAGAGATGATCCCTTATTCTGTCACACAATCTCCTGTTTGTTTTGCATACATAAAACAAATTACATTCTCCACACTGGGCCAAATAAATTAAATGTTTACTATTACAATTGGCATGGACTGAGAACGTCTATCTCTTGCCACTACCTGGATGTATAAAACTTTCACTATCGTCTATGTGGCCACAGAAATTACAAGAACCACACCTAAATGTCTCATTAAAAAATATTCCTATTCTTTACCTTGTCTATTAGTCAGATAACATAATAAACTTTTTAAAGATTTCTTATTCTTGTAGTGAAACCATGGATAAGAACCCACAATCTGTTTAATTTGTGAATCAGTTTGCAACACTGGCCAATGCCATATAATTATATTTTGTAAGGCCTTGGTATCACTACTATAAGCTAACGGGACAGAATACTTACACAACCAGGCTTGTGCTCAATATTAGTGGCTGGTGAACAAAAATAAGGTTTGGCTCAGGTATGACTCTCTGCAACTGCTCGTTACATGCCCCTATTAACTTCATTCTTAAAATAGCCTCTGCTAAGCAACTCTGAATGAAACTTCACCAGCCACTAAAAGATTATTATGTTAACCGACTAATATACAAAGTAAAGAATATGAGTATTTTTCTAATGGGATGTTTAGGTGTGGTTTTTGTAATTTCTGTGACCACATAGACAATAGTGGAAGTTTTTACATCCAGATAGTGGCAAGAGATTATGTACAATTAGAACAATAGTTATTACATTAGGTAAGACTGTTCTTCCATTCAGGACTAACTTAGTCCTGCATGTAAGTGGCCATTTAGGAGCAGGATGGCAGCACTCCATGCATATTAATGAAGCCTCACTGCTTGAGGTCCTAATCTTACACGGAGCATGTAAGAGTGCAGGGGGAATGCTGAGAGCAGAACTCGCAGAATATACATGCCCCTGCAATGAAGAACATCAGAAAGCCCTAAAAGAATGAGTGACACCACTCATAGGTGTACACATACCCCCAGCAACATCCCCCCATGTGGACAAGAGCAATAGTTAACACAAAAAAATATAAAGATACTTTTTTTTTTATGAAACAGATTAAATTTAACCATAGGTGCACTGGTTTGCCCATTGCTTAGCTACGGTTAAATGGCAGAAGAGGATAAAAAGAAATATATATGCAAATGAAGCAGTATAGCAATAGTGTACTGGGCAGAACATTTGTCTTATGAGCAGTCATTCCCGGTTCGAGTCCCACTGCAACACATTCCATTTTCCATGTCAAATCACGTTATGACCAATATTTTTAGTTGCATAACCTACTAAATAACATATATTTGTGAACTGGAGCACTGCATTAAATACAGATTTGAGATGTCAGTGTCATAATGTTGCAAAGTCCACAGATAATCACATGTGCCCCATACAGTATATGTACACAGGAATCAGGGATACAAATGGAAGGTAAAATGTGTAATGAATGATAACTTCATACAGCTTCCAAATCCCCCACCTTCCAAAGAACCATTAGACATGACTGTCTAAATTACTGCAGTGGTAAGTGGGAGTAAGCACTAGTAAGCAAGTGTAAGCAGTATTAATCAATAGTAAGCAGGAGTAAGCATATGTAAGTACCAGTAAGTGGGTTTAAGCCAATTTGTGTGGGGGTAAGCAATGCTTACACAGGTTAAGCAATATGGAAGCTAACTCTCTGTAAGCATATTTAACCGAAGGTTGGCAGTGCTTACCCTTGCAAAACCCGCGCAAACCCACTTACAAGTGCTTAAAAGTGCCTTAATCACTCTGTATCCAACAGCCGCTGTCCTGCCCTGCAACAAAATGAACAATCTTGCAGGTCTTGAACCCAGGACCCTATACACTATAGTCACAGTCATTAACCACCAAGCCATCACAGCAGTACATAAGATTGAGGTATCACCAAACAAATCCTCACTATAGTAAAATCAAACTGAACATGTGAAAGGAATCAGTATACAGTCATATGTTCTATAACCTACTGCATAACAAACATATGTGAACTGGAGTACTGAAGTAAGCCCAGTTGAAGTACCCTATTAAACACAAGGACCCCATACAGTGTACATACACATGAATCATGGATACCAGACATATGTATAACATGTAATGAATAATAAATCAATGCAAAAAGCAAATATAATGCAAAGTAAATATTAAGCAATGCTACGCATTGCACAGGTCTGCTTAGTAGGTGTAAGCAATGTGTAGGCCAGCTAACTCAATTTGCCCAGTGGTATACCCCTTTAAACAATGCCAACCTTAGGTAAGCAGGTTTGCCCATAGCTTAGCTTTTTCAAAACCTTCCAATCATGGCAAAGTGTGGGAAATCGGCACTACTTAAACCCAACAGGTGGGAATACATCTCATAACTAGTTGCAGCTTTCCCTTGCAGGCACCATGTCAGGACTGGGAGAAGGAGTGCACTTTCGGGTGCAGCGCTGGGGCATAAAGGAGTCCAGAGTCATGGCAGGACTTCTTTTCAAAGACCATGAGCAGAGACTGCTGCAGGGCCAGTACCAGAGTTCCTAATATAAAGTGGAAGCCTGGGTCCATCTCAGCCGTGACCTCTCCATTACCACTGGCATACCCCAAACTGGTGAGCAGGTCAGGCATCACTATGCCAACCTGAAATGGTGGAAGGGGGATCTCTTAGATCAGTGGATTCAAGAGGCTAGGATGGCAGGGGAGGTCCCAGCTGTGTGTAAGTATAACTCCACTACCTGTTTATTAATTGCCAGCTCATGTATATTATGGATAGGTATGACTAAATATTCCTCTTATATCCTTCACAGTGGCAAGTGAGTGGGCCCTCGAACCACAAGGCCCATGGATTTCACTTGGAGAGGTTGTGACACAAGGCAGGTTAATAATACTCTTGCATGTACTGTCATAGGAAATAAATCTAAAAGTATTAGTAAGTTCATTGCCAGTATAAAACCTGTATTTTTAAAGCCAGTACTGCATACACCAGAGAATATGGCAGGAAGAGTCTCATATAGGTTGTATGTAAATGAAAGCATAATAGCCTGACAATAAAGGTCTAACTGTTGGACTGCATGTGTTTACTCTAGTATCATATGGTAATGTAGATTTGCAATCACTTAATAGTATTTCTTTATTAAGCACTTTTACCCACACTGTGCAACATAAATAAAATATGTAGGAATGTCTGTATATGGCTGGTGTAATCCCCAGAGGTCATTTAGTACAACTGAGAGAGACATAGACACAAAACAGTGAAAAGACAGACAACAAAATCTAAATAGCACAGCAACTGAGATGTGCAATGTTGTATTTTTAGCACACACAGCCATGGTTTGAATCCTGGGATTGGTAGTATCTACATACAGAATCATACCCCACAACTGTACAGATATGTCCTGAATATCCAGTAAATTGGCTTATATCTGCTGCCTGTCACTCTGTCCCCCTGGGAAATCAGTGGGTTGATGCCAGATGTATAGGCAGCAAACAAGGAATACAACTGATTGTCACACATCTATAAGAACAAACCTGTCACTCTAGCAACTCCTCAGACTGTTATGAGAGTAATAAGCTAAGTATGTCCCACGTACACCCCCATGTTGTCAAGCTGTGACCAGAGTGTGTACAGTAACAGAGTGAGATGTATGTGCATAACAGTAATGTGGAATCTGATACTTTATGTGGCAACATTCAGGTAGTGCTAACACAGGTCCGTCAGATACGAACACTGTGCCCAGAAATAAAAGAATGATACCCTGTACTGGTACTGTTTATTTTGGTATTGTATGACATTGTGAGTGTTGCAGTTGCTCTGAATAATAAGGTATTACTCATCACTGTCACCCACACTTTGCTACATAATATAACTGTCTAGGAAATCCTGTATAAGAGTGTTGTAAGTCACTAAAGGTTGAAGTGGGCAATAGTCTACATATGTCCCAATTCACCTGCATGTGGTCAAGACATGGCCAGAGTCTATGCAAAAAGAGATGGACAGGTATGTGCATAACATCAACCTGGAATCTGGGATTATGTGTAGAAATGGTTAGTTAGTGTTAACAAACAATTCCTCCACAGGTATACCAGGTAAGAGGTGTATACTGCAGGTAAAACCAGTCCATGTATATAGTTGTTGACAGCCATATCACTGTCCAAACTAAGGCAACAGGGTAGTGTAGTAATACTTGTAAGGTACAGATAACAGCACTGACTAGGAAAGTAATGCGAACTACATGAATATACTAGTTGTTAATTGACATCTTTCTCTCCCCCCACCATATCTCCAACAATACACAAAATACCCACCTCAACTGGTACGTGATGACTCCACTGTAATGTTGGGACATATGTACTATTGTCTGATAATTATTTAAATCTGTTTCTTTGCATGTGCTATGTTGAAATACTCCAACATTGGTGGCATGGTGACATCAATGTACCTGCATGCTGTTGTTATTACCACTGTGGTCCCATATATGCAGGTGTTCCATTTGCTATGCAACTGTTTCATATCTGGTGTCTGGGTTAATGGGAATATGTATGCATGCTGTTATACCTAATCCTGGAATGTGTTGACTATTACTAACCCACATATGTTGATAAACCATAAACACCACAGCATGTTTGGGAAGGCCAGTCCTGGCGGACCCACCTGTCCCACCTCAGCTGGCCATGGCACTGGGCACCACCATGTCTGGGGTCCAACCAGGGAACTCCTCGTCCATTGGTACTGCACCACCTTTGGGTGGAACCACCTCAGGGGATGGGGCTCCCCCACATGAGCGGGTGTGGACAGGAACCTGTCACCCGTCGCCAGGTCCAGGTCCAGGTCATGGTGCGTAGGGAGCTCTGCAGGGAGGACAGAGATCTGCTACGCCAGCTCAACGGTCTCATGTTATGACTACAGGGTAGGCCTGGATCTCTGACTCAGCCCCCAGCACAGCCACCTTCGGGGCTGTGAAGGTGCAGTGGTGACTGCCCATGGGTGGGGACCTCAGTCCCACTGTTTCCACTAGGAGGCTCATGGGCTTCCGATTTCCCAACACCCCTCCCCATCAAGGTGTTTACCCCCCACATGTCATATACCACCCCTGTATGCATCTTGTTTGTCTTATCTGTTAACCTACCCAACCTACCTTCCCAGATATACCTACTATCCCTCCCCATCTCACTCTCACCTGAAAAAAGGGCAATCTGTACCCAAACAAAATATCGCCCCATATATAGCTGTCCATTTCGCACACGTGTCCACTGGACACATGTAATCTGGTCTAATCGGCATCACAACATATTATTGTTCCAAAAGGAGAAGTGACTTCCACTAGAAAACGCTCAACAAACAGCAACAATTGTAGAAACAGAAGAGTGTTGCACCACTTTTTGGCTATAACTTCAAACGTGCAGAATATCCAATGAAACAAACATACAGCATCAGACGAAAACTTCAGTTTGTGAGCTCTATTGTGCTGAATTCATGATGTATAAGCATGACATTACAAATGCAAAAGCCAAGTTAAAACTTTAGTTCTAATTTTTTTTAAACGCTGAACCCTGTTGACTCATTTGGATCTGACGAATACTTGATAAAGCTGAAAGCGCTTCTCCGTTTGTTTATAGCAGAATGGTTCTTCATTTTATATGTTTTTTCTATGTTATCTACTCGTTCTAATATTGTGGAACTTCAACTAAAGTTTTAACTTGGCTTTTGCATTTGCGATGTCATGCTTATACATCGTGAATTCAGCACAATAGAGCTCACAAACTTGAAGTTTTTGTCTGATGCTGTATGTTTGTTTCATTAGATATTTTGCACGTTTGAAGTTATAGCCAAAACGTTTTACTATCTGTGGTGCAATGGTCTTCTGTTTCTACACATATTATTGTTGTCCTCACCCCTCTATCAGGGGTTTGAGTGTCCAAATCTACCTCCAAATTCAGTGTATATGCACAGCTGTTGCTGTAGAAGAAATTGGTAGCTATAGACATTCACTACACCCTCCTGTACATCCCTAGCTATTTTCCCTACTGTCTTTCCCCCTTTGTGCCCCTTTTTCATCACTTTGCTATAAACCCTTTCTTCTTTTCTTTTAAAGAAATTAGCTCGGGGATAAGCGGGAGTAAGCACTTTTAAGCAGCAGTAAGCGGGTGTAAGCCTGTTTGCGCAGGGGGTAAGCAATGCCTACATGGGTTTAGCAACTGAGAAGCTAAATCAGTATAAGAAACTGTAACTGGAAGTTAGAAGTGCTTACCTCCGTGCAAACCCGCTTACAACTGCTGAAAAGTGCCTTAATCAATCTGCATCCAATGGCCCTTGTTCTGCCCAGCAACAAAATAAACAGTCTTTGCAAGGCTCAAACCCAGGACCCTGCACACCATAACCAAAGTGATTTACTACTAAGTCATGCAAGATATTAATAACCCTGATGTTTTCACAAACATATCATCCAGCCCAGGCATTCAACAGTACAGGAAATGTATTTAAACATCTAGATATATGCGTGTGTGTGTGTGTGTGTGTGTGTGTGTGTGTGTGTGTGTGTGTGTGTGTGTGTGTGTGTGTGTGTGTATATATATATATATATATATATATATATATATATATATATATATATATATATATATATATATATATATATATATATATATATATATATAAATATATACATATATAATACATATAATACATATGCATACATCTATAGATATATATGTCTACATCTATATATATATATATATATATACAGCAATATATATATGTAAGCATAAATATATATCTATATAGGTATATACAGACATACATCTATAGATATAAAAGAGAACATAACAAAACATATATGTCCACATGCACCGTTAATGGGGGTGAGGGGGCCCAAACAACATACATCTTGTACGTATAGATATTTCCCCTCACAGCCAAACATGTCTGCCCTGCAATACAAAACCAACTATTGCAAATCCCATAACCAGGACCCGACACAACATGGGCACAAGATGTTAACAGTACTCCATCCCACCTGTATGATGTCAGGCCGGTATCAGTAACATATCATGCAGTACTGTCTGGCTACCATAGGGAATGTACAGTATGGAAGCAATCAACATTCCTAAGATACATATATACAGACACATATATGCAGATACATATATATATATAGACAGATATATATATATATATATATATATATATATATATATATATATATATATATATAGACAGATATATATATAGACAGATATATATATATATATATATATATATGTATATATATGTATATATATATATATATATATATATATATATATATATACATATATATGTAACTACAGATAAACACACAGAGATATGTATAGGAAGATACATATGTAGAAGGTGCACACAGTACAGAACAGCCACTATGCCTACAGTTGCCACCTTACCAATTGGATACTGTATGAGCCACACATACAAATGACAATGGTTGCCTGCAACATATACCCACAGAGAGGTCAAAGGATATAACACCACACACATGTCTGTATACATGGGAAAGCTTTTTTGTGTACTGTTACGGTTGTATATGCCATGTCATATAGCTGTTTAGACTCTGAAATAAATATAAATAGAGTAATCAAACTGCAAAACAGCTATATTAATATAGTAGTCTGGAAAGGTTTACATATGTTGCTGTCCATGCTGAGGCCTTCAAGTAGTACAATAGGAAAGACAGAGTAGGCCACAGGATACCAATCAATCAACAGTAAGTAATGCAGATGTATAGTCCAGCAGCCTCTATCTACACTCTGTACACAATCCCTAGGGGGTAAAGACCTCAGCTGACACAATGGGATGTATCTGTTACATAACAAGGCATAACTGACACCATCACAATCACACTGACAAACAGAGCAGTCTGTATGGCAGGAAGCAGTAGGCTTGCATTTACCCAAGGTAAATTTTATGGTAATGTACATCCAAAAATCTTAAGGCAGCTTACCCCTGATACCCCCACATGTTGTAACAGCCTAGGTTAGTTATAGTGCATCCCCCATAGACTGAATAATACAGTGCCATATACCACTGTTACATACACTGGCCTCTGGAGTGCAGAAGGGCACACATGTATTGTGTAGATGAAGCCCACACATATATGGACCCAACCCCACTATATGTGTGGGGGCCACAACAGCAGTGGACTGATGGCAGGAATGGCAGCATGACATACTCACAGCTCACTACATAACAACCCCTGACAGCATGTCATATGTACAAGGCCTGGTATGTAGGTGGATGACAGAGGCTGGAACACAGGCCCATATGTGAAATACTGTTGTCATACACTAAGCAAGTCACTGGTTTTACAGGCTAGTCTGCAACATACCCTTAGTCAGGAATATGAAGGTAGAAACAGAAATGGATGTAGCCATGTACTGATAGCACTCAACACGCACACACTGCCAGTGATATATCTGACGCAAGACCTGTGTGGTGGACAGACAAAACATAATAGGCACACCTCTGGCCATCAAGTGGATAGACCCACAGTTGAGAGCTATGCAGACAGACTTCATTCCAAGTTAAACTACTATGTACACACAAACCCTGTAACACTGGTGCTATACAATGCATACAACAACACTACTCACACTCTGTCTGTAGTTCTGGAACCTCCTACAAATATGTTGCTGGCCTGAGTGTGCAGGTTCTCCTGTACGAGGTATTGCTACCTGATATCTGTAACACTACTGCCCACACACAAGAAGGATGTCCACCATACAGGAAAGGTAAAGGGACCATGCCCACATTATTTAGGGATTTGTAGTAGTTGGTTGCCATGACAGTGGTAAATGGAAGTACTACACAGCATGCTGCATGCAGGTAGCAAGTGGAGGACACTGATTGATGCAGAGGCCATCACCTGATCATATGCATTACCTACAAAAGCCATGCTGCAATCTAGTCAAAGCAGCTCAATCCATTTACTGGAAAGAGACCGAGATAGAGAGAGAGAGTGCGTGAAAGGCAAAAACAAACACAACAAAAAAAAAAAAAAACATCCAGCAAAATATCCAGAAGAGACATCATTCCCATAACAGGTATGTGAAGTATATATACATGTAAATGACTGTAGTACTTGGTCCAAAATAATGGCATAGATGATGTGGAATGATTTATATGTGCCATTGGGTATTGTTGTTGTAATGATGTTCAGCTGAACAACTGCTAAGGACAATAGAATTTGTCCCTGTGGGTAGTGGGCCATATGCGTCAACTGTGAAGAGCAGCACTGACTGATAAGATGTAAGCCATCACAGTGTGTGTTGTGTAATGGAAACATGTATATTACTGTGGCCAAAAGCTGGTGGTGGAAGTAATGCCATAATGATGGACATGTAGGTTCCACAGCCCACCTCTTGCAAAATACTCAGGTTAACCTGTATTTTAGCATGCAGGAATGCCATAGGTGTGTAATAGGGTTACCTGCAATCTGGCCCTACATATACCCCCCATTGTCAGGCTGTGTCGATATGTGGCACCTGTCTGTGTTGTAGAAAGGCAGAACAGTGACAGCTGTGCAGGAAGGTGTTGTGAGACCGTGGACCTGATGTCTGAATGTACCCCATATATAGGTATGCATATGTGTGCATATATAAATATATATATATATATATATATATATATATATATATATATATATATATATATTTTTATTTTATTTATTTTACATTTGTTGACCGGGCTAGTCTGGCTGGATACATGTCCATTTTCAGCAGAGGCCCGAGGAGAAAAGCTCCACTAAATACTAAGTACATTACAAATAATCATTACTGTTAAGAAATAGCAAAAATTGGAAGTCATAACAACACACAGAATGAAAGATAATTTCAAAGAGAAACAAGTTTACAATAAGCAGTTCATTACATATTAGCAATTATACATAAAATGCACATAGTTAGATTAGAACAGTATAAGGAGGAGAAATCAGACAGGTAGTGATGAGAAGAGTGAAGGAGAAATAGAGTATGAGAAAAAGGTTAGTCAGGTGTACTGCAGGAACAAAGACATATATACGTGTCCATATATATATATATATATATATATATAAAAATATATAAAAAAAAATATATATATATATATATATATATATATAAAATATATATATATATATATATATATATATGTTTATATATACATATATATATATATATATATATATATATATATATGTATATACACGCATGTATGTCCACAAATATACAGATACCCATGTTAGACATATATATATATATATATATATATATATATATATATATTATATATATATATATATATATATATATATATATATATATATGGTTCCCCTTCACATGACTGAATTTCTGTAAACTCGAAATTCATAAGCGCGAGGCCAGAATCTCAAATTTACAGAAACACGAAAATGGGAAGGGGAACTAAAAAAAAAAAAAACACCTTTCTAATGTTTTTGCAGGGGGGCTTCACCCCCTGCACCCCCCACATCCCCTACTTAAATATTCCTACTCTGAGATCACACTACAGAGGAGGACAGGGAAATCTTCCTGTTTGCGCTATATGCATAAGCGCAAATCAGAAGATTTCCCTGTCCTCTGCTATAGTGCGGTCACGGAGCATTTAGATTTAGCTGTGAGTATGCAGGGGGACCTTGCCCCTTGCAAAAAGGTAAGTGAACTCTTTTTTTTAAGCCCTAAACTTCCCATTCACAATTTCGAGTGAATGGAAGTTCGAGATCTTATGGGTTTTGAACTTCCATTTATTTGATCTTGTGAAGGGGAACCATGTAGATATATCTATCTATCTATCTATCTATCTATATATATATATATATATATACATATATATATATATATATATATATATATATATATATATATATATATATATATATATATATATATATATATATATATAGGTTCATAGGTTCATACTAGGCTATCTGCCCTAGGGCTTTTATAAGCCTAGCCAGAGTGTGTTTGGCTTTCGCCACCCATTTTAAATTAATTTTGCTATGCCTTTTTTTTGAGGTTAGTATACTGTGCCTCTGTCTAACAGTGACACAGAAGTGATAGCCGGCGTAAACCTACGATCTCCCATCCACTCATCAAGATTCCTCTTGAAGAGAGTCAATGTGGGACTCTGCCTAACCTGGACTGGGATTTTATTCCAGAGTGAAGGGAGTCTCTGGGTTATGAATCTGTCCCTCCAGCATGTCCTATTTATTTCAGTGCTGAGGTTCAAGTCTCTCGAGCACATAGCTCAATGGGATTTGGATTTTCTGAGGTGCATCATGTCCATTAATTCCGGGTTGGACATGGCTTTATACGACAGGCACAGATCGCCTCTGAGCAGGCGGTATGCCACTGAGTAGAGCTGGAGTTTCTTTAACCTGGCAGCATATGGCATTTGTTTGAGCCCTTTGATCCTCTTGGTGAGGTACTTTTGGGATCTTTCCAGTTGCTGCAGGTGTCTGGTAAGGTACATCCCAAAAGGGGCATTGTACTCAATTATGGGCCTGATGAGGGATGAGTAAAGAGGCATGATGACCTCCCCTGATCTAGATGTGAATCCCTTCATGATTAGGTGGGCTATATAAAATGTTTTTCTAACCACTTTGGCCACGTGGTTGTCAAATGAGAGATTGCTATCAACTTGGGTCCCCAGGTCCCTAATAACTTCTTCTGTACTTTGGATTACCACCTATGTGGTAATTTGTGGGCACTTTGTTTTTGCCAAAGGGGATGACTATACACTTTTTGGCGTTTAGCTTGAGGCCATGGCTTTGGCACCAGTTGTCTGTTTCTATGAGGCCCTTTTGGAGGATGCTTGTGTCGGCTGGAGATTTGATTATGGCACCCAGTTTGCAGTCATCTGCGAACTTGGTCAGCCACAGTCCTTCCGTGTTGGCCTGTACCGCCGAGAAATATATACCGAACAAGACAGGTCCCAGGACTGAGCCTTGTGGGACGCCACTTGTAACTGGTTTGGAGTCTGACATGGCTCCAGCAATTCTAATCATGTGGGTTCTGTCCTTGAGCCAGTTTGCAACCCATCTAGTGACATAGGGGTTTATATTTAAGCTGGTGAGCTTATCTATAATGCCCGAGTGGGGTATTGTATCGAAGGCTTTTGCGAGGTCCAGGTAGGCTGTGTGGACCACCTTCCCCTTGTCAATGGCCTTGGTGACTGTTTCAAAGAAATCGACCAGGTTTAAGAGGCAGGATCTGCCCTTAACAAAGCCAAACTGGGTAGGATCCAGTGTCTGTAGGTCCCCAATATCTTTATTTATGAGGTCCATGATGATCCTTTCCATAGCTTTGCAGACCAAGCTAGTCAGGCTTATGGGGCGATAGTTTCCAGGATCCGTTGAGGCACCACCTTTGTGGAGAGGGACCACTGTTGCTGTATGCCACTCTTTGGGTACATATCCTGTAGTAAGGCTAAGATTGAACAGTAGTTTTATGTTTGGGTTTAGCTCTTCTTGGAGTTCATGTAGGATGCAGCCCGGGACACCATCTGGTCCCATTGATGCTGTGTTTTTTGCTTTGGAGAGGGCGGCTCTTACCTGAGCATCTGAGATGTCAGGGGTGCAGCACTCTGTTGGGATAGATATTTGCCCTTTTGGTGGGGAGGGGGGGGAGTTTGCAATGTCAGCTAGGATGTTGGCAATGTCTGTGGGCTCTGTGTATTTTTTGTCATTTTGGACTAATTCTGAGCATATCTGGGAATTCCCACCCAGGTTCCTAACATAACTAAAGAAAGCCTTGTGATTATCCTTAGTGTCCTGTGCAATTTTTCTCTCGAAGCTGGCCTTAGACGACTTTATGAGTGCCCGTAGTTTTTTGCTAATACTTATCAGAGATGCCTTCCCTTTTTTGGATTTTGCTCTATCATGTAGTAGCTTTCTCCTTCTATTGTATAGTTTGTTTATGGCTGGGGTCCACCAGACAGGACGTCTGCCTTTGGAGGATTGGGTCTTGGTTTTATTTGGGATTGCATGATATATATATATATATATATATATATATATATATATATATATATATATATATATATTTATATGTATATATATGTGCATATATACATCATATATATCTACACAAATATAGATATATACCCATATGCACATGTCTACATATATACAGACACACAAACATAATATGTATGTAAATACTTGTCCCCTATATTACCACCACAGTAATGCATGCTATGTGTGAGGGAACAGCAAACATAGCAATACACACAGATATCTACATCTGTCAATGTGTGCAACATGGACAGGTATGTCACATGTAAACCCCTGGGACCCCCATTGCCCTTGTCTGTGAAGTATGGATTGGGAATATGGGGAAGTATGGCAGGTATGGTTGTGGAGGTGGTCAGGGTTGGTAGATATAGAGCACAGCCTACAGGGGTGGTATGTGACACATGTGGTGGGTAAACACCCTGGATGGTGTGTGTGGTCTGTGATGTGGAAGCCCCATGGGCCCCAATATGGACACAATGGGAACAAGCCTTCCACCAACTGCTACTCACAACAGCAGTTCACGTCCCAAAGGTGCCTGGCCTGGAGGCTGAGCAGGAGGAGCATGTGGGCCCTGTGAATATGTACTGGGTGCCTCAAGGTGATGTAGCACATCCCACATGTGTCTGTGGTGCCCGTTATAGAACAGACCCTAGTCCTTACCTCGGGGGACAAGATCATATCTGTGTGTGCCCCCGGGGGGGGCAACATCCCCTGAGTTAGTTCCACCTGATGGTATTGCTGGATGTGTACATGAGGAGGCCACAGGGTGGGTCAGACATGTGATGTGGCCTAGTAACATGGGAAGATGAGTTTGGAGAGGTGGTTATACTGGCCAATGGTACATATACATGCTATTATGTCACTGTTATAGAACATATGTGGGTAATAATAGTCTACACAATCCAAACAGCATGCATAGATATCCCCAATAACACAGACTGTCAGATGTGCAGCAACCACATAGCAAGCATACAAAAGGCATATATGGAACCATAGCGGCCCTGACAATGGCAAGCAGGTGAATAGTCTGTAACAGGCCAGCAATGATAGTGTCCAAACAGAGAACATGGCTACATACACATTGCACAAAGTGTGGTACAATACAATATCTGCCCCAGTGGTAGGTAAGCTGTAGCCATACCTATTGAATTGTGTGTACAGTTTGTTGTTGCTGATATGGTGGGGGGTGACAATGATGTGTATTATGAACTGTGGTAACCTTGCTGCATGACTTGCTCACACCTGTGTCCATCTTCATGTCTTTCAGGCAAGATGTCACATGGAAGGCTTCTGGCCTACTCAGCTGCCAAGAACTACATTGTGGTAAACCACCTAATACAGCACTACCCTGTCTTGTTTGGCCAGGCCTCCCATGATCAGCAGGAGCAGACCACCCTGTGGAACAACCTAGTCAACAGGGTCAATGATGTCGGACTGCACAACCACTGTTATGACCAGGTCGGGCATCATTGTTCTTACCTGCTTTGCAATGCCCATCGGTGTGCTGCTGCAGTCCATGGGGATCACCTCACAACAAGGGGTGCTATGCCATCCATCCCCTCCTGACATGTGTGGAGGAGCTCCTAGCCACCCTCGTGGCACCTGCCCATCTGTATACACACCAACTGCTGGACACCTTTGTGGAGGTGGGTGCTACCCACACCCCAGCTAAGGAGCATGAGATAAGGCCACAGGCACATCAGTAGACCACTGTTGCATATACATCCGCATCTGTACAGGTGGATCATGCATATCTGACATGACATAGATATAGTTTGTTGCTGCATAATAGTGATAAACAGATGTGCATATGTGATAGTATTGTGGACATGTATTGTTGATGTATTGTAATGCTGCACCCACCCTTTAGCAATGCCACAGGTGTGGCTACTGACTTTGCATCATTCACCCTCCAGTATACCACCAAGGCAGCAGCCTTTAGCTGGTGAGTATGGTTTATGTAGATACTTGCCAATACACCAGGCATGTAATGGCTATGGTATATTCCATGCACACATCTAACAAACCTACCCAGAATGCATGCTGTACATGTGCATGTATTGTTGCTGTTAAATGCACGGCATTACAGTGGTGACCATGATGGGGTATTGGAAGGGTATGTCAGACATCTGCAAGATAACTAACATCTTGTCATTGCGGAATGTGTCCACAGGGAGTAACATAATGGTGGGAGACATGGCCTACAGTACGGACATGTTTGGAACAACACCCATATACAGTGCATCACCAGTGTATATACCTGTAGGACAATGGCAACTGTTGCAGAGTTACACTATGGCATAACGTATTACTGTAGTCCACATTATCAGCTGGGACTAGGCTGTAACATGTGATGTTCAGTGTATGGGACATTGCAAATTGACACACATACTTGTCAAGTGTCTGCAAAATGGCTGAAGGTGGGGGGGTGTTAGCATGACACACCAGTGCACTGCAGCAGGGATCCCAAGGATGCTAAGAATGGCTGTATCTGCACATAGTCAGGTTCAGGAACTGTGGCTGATGTAACCCTACCCCAACAGCAATAGTGACAGCAGTGTGTGAATACCAAGGGATGTGCACATGAGTAGACCTTGCAATCATGCAGATTAGGGGGACATGTGTAGGGCAGACTGAACATACACTGGCAAATGCAGATGGGACACGCTAGTATTCCCCTGCCAGGAGTAGTGCCTGCTGTAGTACACATAACAATAGGTGCAACAAACCATCATGATAAGTGTGTGCACACATATGCCCACATGGAGTGTATGCATCGCAGTCAGAATCCGCACACCTAACACATTCCGTAGACACTGCATGTGAAAATATAGGACATATGTCACATATTGGGCTCATGTACTGTTAATATATGCGGTGATGTGGTCTTATGACAGATCAAGGAAGGATGTGCCATATCAATAAGGGTGTGTACTCCCCCCCATAGCCATGATATGCTCTGGTGGTTGTCAGTGCAATAGTATTGGATTGGTCATACATGGTCCACTGATGTTGAGAGTTGTAAATCAGACATCACGCATTCACAAATGACATCTGTCCACATATCATCCCAGGTATGTTTTGCTGAAAAACATAGGGGTTGTGAGCATTAAGACATAACTGACACAGTACTACACATTCAGCAATGGGTTGTACACCTGTGAGATGTGGTGCACAGTACATAGCAGGGTGCAGAACAGGTGCACAGCAATACTGTGTACATGGGTGCCGTGGTATCCAGGGAAAGGGGCATCACCTAGTTACACAGGACATGCATCACACACATGTATACTGCTGCTAGCATGGATTGACTATAGCTGCACTATATGCTGTTGTGTAACATATATTGTGCATGTTGACAGATGGGTAATAGGAGGACTGTGTGTACTATCATTGCACAACCTCACCTGTATGGGTATGTGTGCATCCTGGTGGACAGTTACTTTGTCTATAGGGTCAATCTGGTGAAGTGGAGGGAGGTTGATGCATGTAGGATGCGTGTGTTACATGTGTGTGTGTTTGTGTGGATGGCCATGTATGCACATGTGTGATTGTGGAATTGTTCATACAGCAGTACCTCCCATTGGGATTGTGCAGTACATGAACATGGACTGCCACATGACACACCAGGAATACTTGTTATGTATGTAATCACAGGACAGCTGATAGTATAATAAGGTCTGTAGCATGGAACAGGCATTGAGAGGGAAGGTAGGCACCAGGTATACCCTTAATATTGCATTCAGCAGAGAGGTGACTGACAACCCACATTTGCAGCACCAAAGATGCATTGGGGAATTACTAGTCAACACCAGGCAGTGTATCCATATATTACAGTTGTCACATGATCGGCTGATTGAGCAGCATATCTAGCATGCAGTGAGCAATACATACACATAACACTCCAGTGCATGATATTATGGAGTGAACATAGTAACCCCCACATGCTGTCCGGACATACACAGGGTGAGCACTGAATGACAGCAGTGAATCCATGTAAAACCACTCCACTCAAGTCAGGCAGGTAATGGAGTAACAGGTCTTGTGTTGTAATCACTTCTCTAGGCATTTAGAGGACTGATACGTTACTAAGTGGTATCAATGAGTGTATATTACCAAGTGTGATGCAGGATAGGGAACACATGGGAATATACATGGGACTGTCTGTAAAGTCACGGACAGGTAGGTATTAAGATGGTGTGTGTGTGTATGTGTGTGTGTGTGTGTGTGTGTGTGTGTGTGTGTGTGTGTGTGTGTGTGTGTGTGTGTGTGTGTGTGTGTGTGTGTGTGTGTGTGTGTGTGTGTGTGTGTGTGTGTGTGTGTGAGTGTGTGTGTATGTGTGTGTGTGTGTACTGTTACGCAATGCTGTACAGGTCTTAAGGTGCATTTATTGTTTTCCCCTACAGGTGGCGAGGTGGGTCAGGGTCCCTCCTGCATGCAATCTGATGTTGGTGTCCATACAGACACCCAAGATGATGATACTACTATTGAGGCACAGGTGGGGTTGTCAGGGGCTGAAACAGCACCATCATTTGACATCCCCCTTTTAGCCACTCCAACCCAAGACACAGTTTCAGTGCCTATACATACCCCATCACCAGTGGCCATAGTGGAGGGACAGCTGGTGTTTGTTGGCAGTGCACAGGAAAATGTTGTAACCATGCCTACTGTGTCTAGTCAAAGCAGGCATAGCTGGATGTCCGGCAGGGCACCACATAGGTAGATGTTCCAGCGTGCTCATGGTAGGGCCACTGATCATCATGCCCCTGACAGACATGAGACAGCTGGTACTAGCAGGCGCACATTTTAGGCTGTCATGGCAGTGCAGGCACGTATGGAATGTTACACCAGACAGGGTCTGAGGCTACAGAGGGCTGCTCACACATCTGCAAGTGACAACTCCTGTGAATTGTCTGGTGCCATCCTTGCATTAACTAAGCTCATGGATAGATGGTCTGATGAGATGATGGCCCTCATCTACCGTGGTCTGTCCATGCTTGAATGTGTGATGGGAGTGTGGCAACGGTTGCATGGATATAGGCCCACAATGCCAACAGCTGGCAGTCAACATGGACATGCTAGGATACCAAGGGGTACCTGTAATGGCAGTACCAGCCCCGGCACTGTAGGGGGCACTGTGCACACCACACACAGCAGTCCAGAAGCACGTGGTCCTGGCCAGTCCCAGGAGGGACCTGGTTCCAGCAAATATTTGTCATCATTAGGTGAGAGTAGCACATCGAGTCCTGTACCTGTACCTGAACATGCCCATGGAACCCCTGGCAGGCACAGTCAATGTGTCCTTGGCCAGAGGCAATGAACTACACACCCTGCCATGTATGGTCTGCAGCTGTCCATAAACACCTGTGAAGGGCAGCCACATGACAGAACTGTGTCCATGCATACCCACACACTATACAAACACACCTAAGGCAAACCCATACCTGCACCCACCACATCACCATGCCCCATTCACCTCACTACAGCCCTCACCCACACACATGGTGTCAAATGTATGGCCCTCCCTCGGCCCCTGACAAACCAACAACACATCCTGTGCATATGATGATACATGTGCCACATCCCTGTCATCCATACCATTGATGCAGGGACAGGCTAATATGGTTCTGATGCACACAGTGACTGTACTAGAGTGTACCATAGTACTGCAGTGTAACATGTTTTAAGGAGTAAAGTGTAATGCATATATGTCAGGTAGTGTAGCCATCCAGCAATGATGCATTATAGCTGTTAGTAACACCAGTTGATTGTGGTCTCAATAATGTTATCCATTTGTGTTGTAGGTGTTCCTGTGTCAGCACTAAGATGGTCTGCAGTCATATTCCACAACGGGGTATGCCACTGTGGTGCCACCATGGCTGTCACATATCTGGGATGCAGTTGAACACATTTCACAGGTTTGTATAACAGTTATTGCCTGTGCCAAATGGACATGAGACCAGCTGAGACATGTATACTCTGCAACCTGATGTAGACCCATCCACATACACACACACACTCTTACTTGGCAACACTGGGACTAGAACCCTACCTAGGTATGTAGTGATACTGAAGTGTATGGCTTTCACTGCACACACCACACAGCTATTAGGGTGAGGTGTGTTCCAGGTTATATGTTACATGCAGAACATCCCCAGACATGTACAGTATCCTAATGGGAGATGTAATGGGTGTATATGGACAATACATTGTGTGACATACCTTCATATACAAATTAACAGACACATAACAGGCAGACACACATCTGAGAGACCTGGGCTTATTGCTGCTAACTAACTTGACCATGTGTCCAATGTATTACAGGTAGGCTGCACACATCACATGCATAACTGGCCTAGATTATGGTATTAGTTACCTGTATGGTTGATGGTGACAGTGGTAACCATAACATGGTACATGGGACATATACTGGGTTTACCTTGGTGTAATGACAGTGTACACAGCAGCCACTTCCCTCAGTGGATGCTGTACTCCCTGAAACCCATGATGACACTCTGATGTACCCACCATCACACATTGGCCATGTCTGGGATACAACCCATTGTATATCCCAACAATGGTACTACAGGGATATGCATCTAATGCACATGCCACACCCATAGTAGGGTGTTGCATTGTCATGCCTCACCTATGGGCACCAACAACACTATCTGTACTACTGTGTGGCAATGGGTATTGCCACACAGTAGTACAGATAGTGTTGTTGCTGCCCATAGGTGGGGCATGACAACAACACTATCTGTACTACTGTGTGGGAATGGGTATTGCAATATCAGTATGTGGCCTCGGAATGCTGTACCATATAGATATACGGACATGCACACATACACACACTTGCCAAAACACAATGGGCATCCCATGCTTATTAACCCATTTGTACAACACTGTTGTGCTGGTACTGCAAGGCTTGTGTAGTCGGTATGGAGAGGAGCTTAACAGGGTACATGTAATTTCCCATACAACAGCAGCCACAACTTACTATGGCAATGGGTGTTGCAGTGGTTGTGAAGGCCCTCATGGAATTCTCAAGTACAGGTGTGCTAACACACAGACACTGCTATACTCAGTCATGCACACATACACATGTGTCAGTACTGGCAGTACTGGGGTGCATCGCTGCAGGTGGTCATAGCTGTGTACCTAGTTATTGTCCAGGGAGAAATGGGTTATGCAGGGGTTGTGTGTACAATGGTATCCTACGACCTGCCATGTGGCAGCAGGCAATCTGTCAACAGACGCTACTGTGGTGCCCATCAGGGTGAGAGTGACATGCATCAGCCAATCCTCCAGGTGCCTCCTGCACATGGCCACTGAGGTGATCAAATTGACATGCATTCAGCATGCATTACAACACATGTTAGTGTATATGATGGAGACCTGTACCCAAGCATGTTCTGTTGACTGTGGTAGTGTAGTGGAGGTACCCGTGGCATGTGGTGCATACAGGGTGTTATCGCCTATATGTGCCAGTTCCTACACAGCTGTGCAGACATGTCAGTGTCAATCAAGCTTAGGTTGCCTGTACATATCCCAGCTGGATACCTGCCATCTGCACATTTGTGCAGGGACTGACAGTGATCAGCTTGGCAAGTAGCTATGCAGTAGGATGAATGTGTTGACAGATAGACATTTGACAACAATATGTATGTCATAACTACATGTCAGAAACCCTCACTAACATGTGCAGTACAGACAGTAGTCTACAGTTACATTCCACATGTCGGATCATTACCTTCTAGGGGTTATATACTGTGACACAGCTCACACACCAGGGATACAACAATGAGGCCTCAGAGTCCAGCTATTCCTGCAGGTATGCCTGTTGTCAGTACTACATTTAGCACTCTACTCTACTCTTGCCTGGGTAAGCACTGTCAACAGTAGTACCGCCATGATACAGTATATGCTAGTGTGACAGTCATTACCCTGGGCTACTACCCCTGTATGTAACACATTCACATGGATAACAGTGCTGTACAGGCCTCATATATGTCTGTGTTCCACACATGACACTCACACCTCTTGCTACTGTAATTACAACACATAGACACATGTATTGTACATGGCATTACATACACAAGTTACAGATGTCATTACACTGCTATATTATCAGACTGGGTGGTGTGAACCGGTTACCAGGACTAAGCCATGCTTAGCAGGTATCAACATTGTTGCAATATAACAGCTAAACTGATTTGCGCACTGGTAAGCGAAGCCTACACTGTGTAAGTGCCCATACGTTTACCCATAGTTTAGCATTGCTTAGCTTTGTGCAAACCCATACCAACATGCTTAAAGCTGCTCAAAACTGCCTTAACCACTCATTGTCCAACAGCCCTTGTTCTGCCCAGCAGCAAAATGAACAGCCCTTGCAGGTCTTGAACCCAGGACCCTGTACACTATAGTCACAACACTTAACCACTACACCATGACCACTGTAAAGACAGCTGCTGTTTTTCCACTATATCTGTCAATACACATATTGATTAATATTGAACAATTGCCTTTACTTCCACAATTGTGCAGTCCTTGTTATTAATATGACTGTTGCATCACATATGTTGCTTTATAATAATGCTCACATAACAGATACATACTGTGAGATACATCTGGGAGGGTATACACAACTGTGAGGTTTACACATGACAGGAATATGGATATATACATATAATAGGTTGATATATGTCTACATGTACATACACATGTATATTCATACATATGTCGGTATACACATCTGTATAGTGCAACATATATATGGCCATGTGTACATCTCTTCATATATACATATATATATATATATATATATATATATATATATATATATATATATATATATATATACACACACACACACACACACACACACACACACACACACACACACATATATATATATATATATATATATATATATATATATATATATATATATAGCTATATGTGTATGCATATCCTATGTGTACAGATATGCCTATTTATGTAGATATATATGTAGATATCTATAACTAGATGGGCATACATATCTATTCTGATATACCTATTACTGTCAATATATATGTAGATATCCATAAGTATATGTGCATATGTATCTCTATCTGTATATGTGTAGACATATATTGCTGTGTATATGTATACATCTGAGTGTTTATAGGTATAGATATGTACATATACATATCCAGCTATGTATGTCGATATGTATATGTGTATATATCTATATAGATATATGGATAATTATATATACATATATGTTCACCATATGTCCTGAACATGGAGTGGAGCCCTACCTCAGCCCCAATAGTCTCAACCTTTTAGTGCAAGGGGATGTCAGGCATGTATTGCAGGTATATATATGTAGACTATTGCTACTGTACTAGGGGTTGTCTTCACAGACATGTTGTATGTGGGAGGTCACATCTGCTTTTAACATGTGCACCATTGGCTACTGACAGACATCCTAAGGACATCATAGTACAGTATTACTGCTATCACAATAATGATCCTGTGGACTACAGCAGAGATATGGCCAATAAATGTGGGCAGTCTGACACACTCTGGTCAGGCCAGATGTATACACAGAACCCCTTAGTGCAAGACATGTAGACCAAGCCTGACAATGTGCATGTTATCAGCCATGTAGATGGGTATATCACATAAATACTGGTATGCATTTGCCCTCATAGGTTATGCATTCACACACCCCTGTCTGTCCTGACACATAATAACCGCTGGTACAAAGGTGACATGGCCACATACTACCCACTACTTAGTGACATACATCTGTACAGCATCCCACTGCTTTGTCTGACATACATGACTGTTATGGTGGCCTGGCATCAGTATGTCTGGCAAGCATCTGGACATAACATCACACTGGGTAAGTACACTAAGCTGCTAGGCATGTAACAAAGCAATGTGCAGGCTACAGGCACACTGCCACAACACTGGCCTACATTTCTTATGGGGGAATTCACATGTGCCTGCATATATAGCAGGCTCTACAGGCATGTCACAGCACAGAGTAACAGACACCTGTGTGAAAGTGCATAACCACAACCAATGTTAACACACCTACAGCCACATGTGGTAAGCTAGCTTAATATTACAGTATATGGACTATCTGATCAACACCATCCTCATATGTGCCACTCACACACTAATCCTGCATATACTGGGCCACTACACAGTGTGCTCTGATGCCAGTCTGTGGTATGGGACATGTGTGTGTTTGGCCTTACAAACATGTAAGCCGATAGGTTAACATACAGCGGAGCAGCTTGTAACATCAGATAGAACAGAACGAAGAACAATGACATCTACCACAGTCTGTACACAGTCCAAGGTACATATTCACAATACACACACTGTCAACAATCACCATAAGTACACAGACCTCAATACTGTACACATAACCACAGAATGCACAGGTTATGTCCTCAAATATAACCCCTACTATACATAATGTGTAGCAGTCTGATATCTTACTGGCTTGTTATCAGATATGATGTCAATAAATTATGGTATACAGAACATATGCAACTCTTACTGCATGACATATGTACAAAGGTTGACAGAGTTGTGGCTGGAGGCACAAACACAGGGCCAATATTGACATGTTGCCGTGATAACCTCATACATTTACTGTTGTAACAGGGTTTGTTGTAACATATGTCCTATGAGGGATATGAAGTCAGTAACTCTCATGGCTGTCACCATGAACTGACTGCAGTCCTCACACTATGTATCTACAGTTCACAGATAGGTGATCTGTGAGTAACACAAGTAACAAAAGGCACCACACACTGCCCAGTCTGCAGATGACCATACAGATGGGGCCTTCATCAGAAACATAGCACTGTCATGACAGGTATTAAAACATGTACACCAGCCATATCTACACACCCTGTTAAACCAACATTACTCCAAATGCAGAATAACAACACTTACATTCTGTTGTCATGTCATGAACACCCCTACAGTGTATGTTGTTAGAGGTAAATCCACAATCCATCTGTGATTATGTTTGCCAAACACCAGATCTAGGTCCTGCTCACAGTGACTGAAAAGGCACAACACCAACATGGTGTTCCTAGATATTGTTGTGTGGTTCCATGCAACTGGCTATGGGAATGTTACCACAGCTGTTCCACATGCAATCAGCTAGAGGAGGGCTGCAATTCGTGCAGAGGCCATCAGCTGATCATGAGCATCACTTACAAAACACATGCTGCTGCCTAAGCAAAACAGGTGTGGTTCTCCATATCCACCAGAATGGGAGTGAGAGAGGCAGACAGAGGCAAAAATAAGTCAGGGATGGGGTGGGAGAGTAAAACCTAGGGATGTTTGTGTCACACACCTACCAGTACAGGGTATCAAATGCTTGACTGCCTATGTATTACTATCACGTGTCTATGCAGTTATTGGATGTGCCACATAGCTTATATTTTGAGGAGCTCTCCAAATGTATATGTGATAGCGAGTGACATCTGCAACAGTGATATGGTAGTGATATGGTAGGTTAGTATGCATGCCTGTCCGCATGAACAGGTGTCAGTGTAAACACAGCCACACTCTCTCATACACATTGACACACTTAGCAGGGTCAGGAATACACTTCCTCACTAGTTAGTTTGCCACAATACAGTACTGTGCAGGTGTCACATGCACCACAGGGGTTATCCGGAGGTTATTTGGGCAAAGGGTATGTGGAGGTGTCTGACATCAGACAGCATGCTTCAGTATGCCAATGGGGGTTGTAATGAGTGTGAATGTGGTCAAAATCATCATACACCACACACACAGACACGGGGTGCCAGTACTGACATGCATGCGTGCGTTGCTTCATGCATGCATAGTGGTTGACTGTGCCAGAAGGCTATCTAAGGCTAGGTGAAGGGTATACCTTGACATCAGGCCACATGACAATGGTCTGCAGTGTGGCTCAGGAGTGTAGTTTCTGGATTGGCCCACACAGATGGGTATTGTATTCACCATCCAGTCACCTGGGTAACTGTTGTGTGTGGCCATTGCTGTTCAATGCTTGCCATGTATGTGTTCTTTAGTCCATGACATGGATGCTGTCTGGGACATGCACATGTCCCACATGCATGTAAAGTGACATGTGGAACTGTATCTGGGGTCTCTGGCCCATGTTGTGTACATAGATTGTTATAATCAGATGTGCCTGTCCATGTGTTGGGAACAGGTAATGGACAGCAGGTTGACCCTGCACCTACATTGATAGCATGATACAGGTGTACCCAGGTGTCAGTTGCATCTGTCCATATAGGGCATGTGTATAAGGCATGGTGTGTCCTTTGTGGGTCACATTTGATGGCACCATAGGTGTTGCAGGCGTCCAGTGGGGAGCATAGTAAAGGCTCACTGTCTCTGCATGTATGTGTGTATTTTACTGATGGACAGGGTGCCATGCCCTCTGTTGTACACTGCAATCACACCATGGTTACTATCTGTGGGCAATATGCAGGGTACTACCAACATAGCAGTTGTTGTCTAGTCAAGTGTGTTTGTGTATGAGACATGGGTTGAGAGTGTTCTCTGTGTAATACAAGGGTTGCTAACTTTGTTCACCAGGCCTTGATGTCACATGTAGGGGTATGGATTGTCACCCCAGCCTCTTGGCTATTTCACATCTGTCATCCTTGTAAGGTGGACATTGTGACATATAATAGGGCCACCATATAAGAAATTTGCAAAACCCACTCCACAATGCATCCAGTTGTTACACACTCATAGCCACCATACAAATGACAAACACAGACACACACACACATGCACACACACGCACACACATGCATGCACACACACACACACACACACACACACACACACACACACACACACACACACACACCTGCCATTTCTGGGATTAGAGCTCCTATCTAACTAGTTATAGGACACACCACAGAGATTACTGGAGTACTCTTTCCCCAAAAGTGTATTTCACAGTGAATGACTTCAGCAGGCTTACCAAAGTAGGGCATTTGAATTGTAGTGAGTGTGACTAACCTAAAAACATTGCTCCCTACACAGACATAGAAACACATGCACAAACATCCACACTTGCCATGTGTGGGAATAGAACCCCTACCAAAGGTATTACATTACACTACAGCATTACTCTGTTGCAGGACATGCCACAGAGATTACTGGGCTATATCTTTCCCAAAGATGTATTTCACAGTGAATGACATCAGCAGCCTTGCCAAAGTAGGGCATTTGATCTGTAGTGAGTGTGACTAGCCTAAAAAGCATTGCTCCCTGCACAGACAGACACACACAAACACACACACACAGTGGCTACTTCTGGGATTAGAATTTTGACTTAACTAGTTTATCACAATACAACATTACACAGTTATAGGTCATGCCACAGGGATTATTGGGCTGTACTTTTCCCAAAGGTGTATTTCACAGTAAATGACATCAGCAGCCTTGCCAAAGTAGGGCATTTGATCTGTAGTGAGTGTGACTAGCCCAAAATGCATTGCTCCCTACACAAAGGAACACACACACAAACATTCACACTTGCCATGTGTGTTACTAGAACCCCTACCAAAGTACTTTATCACACTACAGTATTACGTTGTTTTAGGACGCACCACAGAGATTACTAGGCTATATCTTTCCCAAAGGTGTATTTCACAGTGAATGACATCACCAGCCTTGCCAAAGTGGGGCATTTGAATTGTAGTGTGTGTGACTAGCCTAAAAAGTATTGCTCCCTACACAGAGACACACACAGTTGCCATATCTGAGATTAAAACTCCTACCTAACTAGTTTAGCACACTACAGAATTATGCAGTTATAGGATGCACCATGGAGATTAATGGACTACATAGGTTCATAGGTTAGTACTAAGCTAACTGCCCTTACGAGCCATTTTAAGTCTAGCCAATTATTCCATGTTAGACTCAAACCCTGCACTTTGTGTTTGTAAGGCAAACACCTTAACCAATAGGCCACCCTCCCAACCCTAAAACACACCTGTCAGAAATCCCAAAGGTGTATTTCACATTGAATGACATCAGCAGCCTTGCCAAAGTAGAGCATTTTAATTGCAGTGAGTGCAACTAGCCTAAAGAGCATTGCTCTCTACACATGGATACACAAACACACACAGTTGCCATGTCGGTGATTAGAACTCCTACCTAATTAGTTTAGCACACTACAGTATTATGCAGTTATAGGACACGCCACAGAAATTATTTGGTTGCACCTTTCCCAAAGGTGTATTTCACAGTGAATGACATCAGCAGCCTTGTCAAAGTGGGGCATTTGAATTGTAGTGAGTGTGACTAGCCTAAAAAGCATTGCTCCCAACACAGAGACACAAACACACAGTTACCATGTCTGGGTTAGAACTTCTATCTAACTAGTTTTGCACACTATAGCATTACGTAGTTACAGGACAATCCATGGAGATTACTGAGTTACACTTTTCCCAAAGGTTTATTTCACAGTGAATGACATCAACAGCCTTCAAAGAAGAGCACTTGAATTCTAGTGAGTGTGAGTAGCCTAAAACACATTGCTCCCTACACAGACAAAGACACACTTGCCATGTCTGGGACTAGAACTCCTACCAAACTAGTTTATCATACTACAACATTACACAGTTTTAGGATGCACTACACAGATTACTGGGCTACGCCATTCCCAAAGTTGTATTTCAAAGTGGATGACATCAGCAGGCTTATAATAGTAGGGCTATGGGGAAGGCAGTGTGTGTGCATAGGCTATAACCCATTCATCTAGAGGTTGACACACCACATGCAGGCACACGCAGGGTTATACTCTGCAGGTACGTGTATAGAGCTGCTAGATGACTACTGGTTTGTACAGTCATGTTGCACAGCTAGCACTTGCACCACATAGTCTGTAATGCTGACGGATACCAGTGGCTAATTTCTTCAGTGAGTGGCATTTACACATCATGTGGTTGTAGCCATTTGGCTGTCTGCTGGGTGGGACAGGCCTCCTCTATGTATGTCTACTCTTGGTATATTATAGTGTGTTGCCCTTGAATATATGTCTGTATTCCTATCCAATGTGTTTGCAAAGCATGACTGGTGCATACTGAGGAGTGTATGCACTAACATTGGCAACTGTCAGATATGTATGGTCCACTGTTGTTTGCAGACATGGGCTTCATTTGTTTGTGTTTGAGCATGCCCAGTATGCCCTTCTGTATTGAATGTGTGGATCCATTCCAGTTAGTTTGTACTCCAGTGCAGACCTTTGTGTTGTACACCTACAGGTAGCAAACTGTTTCTGCAGGGTATCCTTAGATCATTTGGCAATATGGGGTCAAACTGTGCAAGGGATAGTGAGTGTGTACTGTAGGTGATTGTGTCTGTGCTGCTTCTGCTACATGGTACTGATATTAGCAGAGATATTCAGACATGTGCTGTTATACACTGTGATGTTTTATGTCTTCAAGTACTGTCAGGTGGACATTCTTGCTCACAGTGATGTCCTGGGGAACAAGGGTGAATGCAGCAGTGTCAGGTATTGTGGGCAAATGCCTACCTATTCATAGAAAGTTATGCCATTCTGGAGGGGGAGCTGCAGATACTTGCTGCTGGGTCTGTGTAGCTGATTCAGCACCTTGGTACAGTGCTGGCAGAGGATCCCATGCTTGTACATCCATCAACATGACAGTACGGTCTTATCTTGTTGTGGCAATACCTCACAGCTGTACAGACTCACACAGGTTACACAGAGGCAGGGGTCATAAGTCATTTGCAGCCAGGGATAGTGTGTGCACACAGCTGTGTGTCGGACCTTGCATAGTCCATGTTGCCCATGCTCCCAACCCCTCTATTATTCTATCCTCTTCCATACATTATGCATACATTCTCTGATGCTTTCCCTAAGGTTATCATATCACAGCTGTGTTTTGCTGTTGGTCTACAGTTAATGCCGTGGGACATGGTGGACATGTTACTCTGGTTTATCCACATAGCCTTGCATATGGCTTATGTGGAGTGTGTTATGATGTTATGTGGGTGTCCATGACATAACATGCAATGGCAGTACATGTGAGATACAGGCCTTTGGCAGAGGCCTGTAGGCCATTTGGTGGTGATGCAGGCTAGCTGTGTCAGGCCATTGCATTCTGTCAGTTCTACAGTCCCAGACCGCTATACAGTATATTCCCCTGGGGTGACAGGGTAGGTGTGCTAGGTGTTCATGCCAATACTTTCTATCAATATTAATCAGGTGGTGTGGATGTTGGCAGGGTGCTACCTCCAGCTAGGGACACACCTGCATGGGACACCTGCACTGCATTCTACATTCTTTCACTATTGCCATATACAGGTGGGGGTCTTATTGTACCCATTCCAAAAAGCAGGGATACGACCAGGGAGGTACCTGTGGGTGGTATTTGATTGAGCTGGGTGCATGTGTGCTATGGATACTACTTGCATCTGATGCATGGATATGCATGGGGCATTCCAGTTATGCTGGCATGTGCAGTTACATCAGCTGGTTCTCAATACATCAGTCCTATCACCTTTGTGATCTGCAAGTGTTCGGGCAGATGACACCGGTATTCCCTACTACAGGCCCAGATAATGTGATGCATACCTGTATGTACAATTCCAAGGGTGTGTCCATTTTACAGTTACACATTATATATTGCATGTCTGGGGTAAATTCCCCTGTGTACTGCCTGTATATCTAGCCCAACAGCCATGCCATGTCAATCTTTCAGATGGTGACACATATTACCACCATACATTTACAATTACCTACTGGTAGCATGTGTTATACTGGTGGGTATTGTCTTTGTCACTGTAGTTGTGAGGACTTGGCCCTGTCATCAGCAGTAGTGGGCAATGGCCACCAGGTCATACCTCAACATGCATGCATACTGACCACTCTCACACAATATGAAACACACACCAACCTAACACACACATACCTGCACGTTGTACAAATGATGCAATCTATCCTGTTACCTTGGTCACCTCTGGGCATCTGTGCTCCATTCGTATTATACCTACACATACATGTTACCACATTTCTACATAGGATTGAGGGGGCACACCTGACTGTTTCGTACCCTGGATGCTGATGCCTGTGGGATCCCCATGATATCCCCAGTTGGCCTTTGGAAGGTACCTGTAGCTAGTATTCTTAATCCTACACATTCCTTGGTATCCACTGGGATGGGTTCCCTTCTGTTAGTTCTGTGTGTGAGGCGTGGCTGGCACAGCTCAACAATAGGTCCCTGTCCACCCTATAGCGCTCCACTAACTCCAGCTCATGTAGCCCCTGGTAGGTTACCCTGGGTCTGTACATTCTTCTCCATCTCCTCACTGTGGGTTTGTTGACAGCATTCACATCCTCACCATCCTCAGCCTCTTCCACATGTTATTATATGATAGCTATTGCAGCCTCTATCATTTTGTTGTTTTTGTTTGTTAAAAGTTTCCCGCTTGTATACACCGATGGTGTAGAGTATGTGGGAAAAAAAACAGAGAGATAGGTGTTTGCATAGTTTAAAGTAGTGTTCTGGGCTGGGCTGGTCTGTTGTCTGTGTAATTGGCTGATTCTGATACATTTTACCTGCCAACTAGATTACCTTCCTACTGCTGTTTTCCCTTCCAATTGCCTTCCTGTTTAAGCCCAGGGGCTCGCCGCACAAACACAGTGCTGAAATGTGCACAGAGCTGCTATTTCCTGTTTTACTTTTTTTATGTTTAAAACCTGGTGCACGGCATGCACACCCACTTAGTCAATGTAAAGAGTGCTAGGCAGCCTCAGACACACCCTCTTGGTTAGCTCTGCTAAGCTAAGGGCAAACCCACGCCACAGGGCTCCAATCCACTTACAGTATGCCTGACAACCCCCTATGATGTCAGCTAACTCCTAAACTTGCACCAAGCTATTCATGCTCTTATACTGTTGGGTACTGACTAGCATGCAGGTTTAATCTTTGGATTTAGTATCATTCTCCTCATTTGCATGGGATTGCCTGCTGATGCATAGTTACAGGTCCCACACTGAGCCTCCCCCCTTAGCAATCACTATTCACTGGCCGCGTTGCCTTCTGCCTGCCATTGGGTATAATGGCAAAATAGTGATTTTGTTTAGAATGCTTATTTTAGGTTTATTTTCTTATTTTTCACCCGATCCCATTTGTGAGCCATTACCCTTTGCTTAAACAGCCACAATCAGCTAAAAAAAATAAAAGTTGATTTTTTTATTTTTGTAACTGTTTTCCATGCTAATGGCCTTATATTTGGCAATAGTGATTTTGTTTAGAATGCTTATTTTAGGTTTATTTTCTTATTTTTCACCCGATCCCATTTGTGAGCCATTACCCTTTGCTTAAACAGCCACAATCAGCTAAAAAAAATAAAAGTTGATTTTTTTATTTTTGTAACTGTTTTCCATGCTAATGGCCTTATATTTGGCAATTGGCATGTTTTCTACATGATATCCACCCTTTATTTGGAGATGTCATGCCTCCGTTTTGTAGTTTGCAGAAATGTACTCCTTTACTGGTGGAGTACATTTCTGCAGATTACACTACTCCTGCACGGCCAGCTTCCAGCTTCCTGGATCACAAATTCTCCTCATTTGCACGGATTTCTCCTGCAAATGGGGTAATTTGCATACAGGGGCTGAGTCCATTCAGGACTAGTGCAGGAGTGCTCATGCACATCCCTACAGCTTATTCCTGGATCGCATGGCAGACATATTGCCTGCTGGAGCTCCTGCACTAGTCCTGCACACCGTACAGGGCTTGCTGAATCCAGGGGAATGTCTACAGAAACACAAGACAACACAAAAACAGAAAGATGTTTGTCCATCAAAACTTACCAACAGGTGATACATCTCTCCTGTCACTTGACTTACTTCTCATATTACTTCTAGCGTCTTAAAGTTACACTACACCTGCTTATCACTGAATGAGGCTATTCTTCTATTTCATACTATATTATGTAAAGTATTACATAATAATTCCTGCCCATTTCTTGATAACAGACTCCTGTTAAGTTCAAAATCTTTCCTCTAAGAGCACCAAATCCTCACAGTTAGACATTTTACAGCCCGACTTCTGCCTAGCTATCACTAAAATGGCCTTGATCAAACTTTCTCCAGCTAAATAGAACTCTGTTTCAGCAGAATTCAGACTTCTGTCAACACTGTCAGCTTTTCTGGGAGTTCTACCCACTATTACATACAGTTAATCTTTTGCAAATTTTTGGGGACACTTAAGACATCTATCTATATTTTGCATGTATCAGATGTCCATTTTTCTACATATCTAGTGTCAGGACGTGTACATTTAATCACAGATGTTGCCTTTACTTGAAGGCAAAGATGCATATATTCTTTATTGACACATGGTGCGTGTGAGTGTATGTGCATGCATGTGCGTGTGTGTGTGTGTGTGTGTGTGTGTGTGTGTGTGTATTGTTGCACACATGTATTCTAGTTAGCATGATACTTTGTCTATACATCCTAGCCTCCCATTTGTATGTACATTAACCCACTCTGATCATACTGGAACAAACGTTAGAGCATTATTCCAAGAAGATGGATATTGTATTAATTAAAATACTTTTTTGTTTGTGTCATTTGCTTGTGTTCCACTAACTCACTGCCAATCAGTTAAAAATGCTTGCACTCATTATCAGCATGTTAAAAAAAAAGTAATTTATGCAAGGAGCTTGCCTCTCTGTAACCCCAAAGTTGGGACTGCCTCACACCCCAGTCTGTACATATACTGGCCCTGAGGTTGCACCACATCAGAAAATGTATGTACAGAGATTGTCTGTGTATTAGAGTGTCTCAATTTCAAATACTTAAAGCATTCACCTGCAAGTAACTGAGATGCAAGTAATTTGAATGGGAGTAAGAGAAAGCCAAACTAATATTGATCTTATGCTTTGGGTCCTAGGTGTGGCTGAAAATGGTCCACGGAGCAGTACACTTACCTGATTGTGAAATGAGATAGATAAACAAAAAAACAAATAAACCATGGTACATGCTATGGCACTTCTGTCTCCTCTGGTTGATGCCTGTTCAGCATACATTCACTGATGAGTGGTACCCACCATCTTGTCCAAAACAGGTTCAGATGCAATGTCAGCACCAATCTACATGTAAGTTATGCTTATAGGCACAAGTGTAAAAACAGCTGGAGACAATGGCTACAGTGCGCTCTGACATCTTAGCATATCCCTGGAGGTCATCTTCCAGCTGCACAGAACAAGATCACCTGAGATGCCATTGTCCCCATTATTGCCATAGTCTCTGTCATGATGGCTGTGTTCCCCTGGATGTCCCTTCTAAGCTGTGAACAAGAGTGCTGATCAGTAACACATTCATTGATCACCTGCAAGCTGGGCATCACCTAAACAATGTAGTAGAGATTTGTTACAATACTAGCAATTCACTTACCTTCTCTGGATAAATATGCCAACTCCCCAACACTGCTGCTTAAATTTGCCATGGTCAACATCATAATCTAGCCTACAGTCAGATGGGCTGAGTGCTTTGGGCTCAGAGTAACATCGGCTTATTACAAACCCAAGTTCATGCCATAATTTTGGCTAAATGTTCTGACTATGAATTCAGATGCACATCCTATCTCTGTAGTGAAGTTTACATGCTTACTGCAGCCAGTATGATGTCTTGAAGGCTGTGCATGACTATACATGTGCACTTGATCATGAGGAGCATGTTTATTTGATGTAACAGCAGCAGACACCATCAGATGTTGCACTTTGCATGGTGTTCCTGTCTCAGCAATGTCATGCTCATCAGAAGGTTCAATGTCATCATCACTGGCAGTGTGACTAGACCAGGCTTTCATTCTGGCATCACTGCTTCCCCTTTATGACCATTACCAGATTCAAGAAGCATGTCTGACTTACCTAATGGCTGAGAAAAACATTCACACAGCTTCTTCACACAGCAATGCCCAACACTATATTGCTTTGCAAAAAGTTAGCACCCTATACTAACCAAAGTTAAATGAAGGTATCTCTTTAAAACTTGTGCTAAGGGCCAAATGATCAAATATTAGTGTAATCATTAGGTAATGGAGTTGAAACATCATGATGAAATGTGAATACATATTGTTCTTAAAAAAATAATTTGTCTAAAGAATTTCTCGTACATGAAAACACTCACCTAATTGCGTAAAAGTGTCCCAATTTAATATCAGCCTACTTACTGTTATTTGTTTGTTAACCAGGGAAGTGAACTGGTCCTTTCCAGACTCATTTTAATCAAGACTTGAGCAAAAGGGTAAATGTAAATATAACACTGATAAGAACAATTTAATTTAACTGACCACCACATGTTCTTGTGGGTACCATTTTAAATCCAGCACCCAAACCATGGTTGTTGGTGTGAGAAAGCTACATTGTCTGCTGGATATTATTTCTTCTCTTGAGACAAAATGAAGTCACTTGCAGACATAGTCAGATGTACCTACTGTGTTAAAGATGGGATGAGCTACAGATGTACAGCTCTGTTTATGAGTGAACAGCATCACATCCATCTATTTGGAGGTTGTCACAATTTTTTCTGCATCATGGCTGCCTTAGAAGACATTATCAACTTAATTTCCTATGTAAATGGAACACCACAATTAAGAAGCAGTGTAGAACTAGTTGGAATGATATGTCCAGTAATCAGGAAGACCATCTGCAGGATATCCACAGATATAATTGGAAACATGCCCTGATAGCAATAGCCAGTGAATACTAATGCAACATTGTTTTCAAATAATTCATAACTATGTTCTTTCTCAATTCAAAAGAAACCAACTCGGCCAATGACAGTTAAATGTCACTGGCAAAGATTTAAGCTCTTGACTCACTTTCTTGTGAGCATAAGCCATCAACTCAATTCATTTCAATGAATAGGTATTGAAATTACATTATGTGGTTTGAAAGCCTCCTGCATGCAGGGCTTTACTCTTTACCTCCTAAACTAATATAATGAACTGTGATACAACAAAACTTCAGAGTGATTTGGGAAGAATTTGATGATTGCTCATTGTGTCTCTTTGAAGCAAGATAAGGACATAAATGGACACTAAGTGTAAAGTTACGCAGATATAACCTAAGTACTGTATAACTATATTTCCAATATGCATTTTTCTGGGAAGACGGTCAGACTGCTATTGTAAAAAACTGAAACAAGCTGAGATAGTACCAAAACTTATTTACTGTTGCAGGTGTCTGTTATCAGAGAAAAAGGAGACTGAAGACACTACATGTTACTGAAGTTAAATAATGTATCTGTAGACAGATAACCATGCTGTCTCTCTTATCCAAGGGAAAACAGTCCTGATAAAGACATTGGTATAGTCATGGCTATGGCTAATGTCCATGACGTATACTAAAGTGAGGCACACACCTTTAAGCCAGCATTTTTTACTTTAACCTATTTTTTAATTTCATTGCTGATATAGTTATAAGTACATTGCTGATACATATGAACCTTTTTTCAGGCTAGCCATGTGGTTACAAGTTAACAAAACAGCAATTATAATAGGTGAATAAAATCAAACATTTAAGACATGATTGCATGTAAAATACCAAATAGTCCCAACAAGTTGCCAAGCCTAGTACTCTTAATGAATATGGAGCTCTAGCAGGCAGTATGTTTGACGTGCGATCCAGGAACAGCCTGCAGGGTCGTTCACGAGCGCTCCTGCACTAGTCCTGCAAGGACTAAGCCCCTGTATGCAAATCAGCCCATTTGCAGGAGAAATCCATGCAAATGAGGTGAATTTGTGATCCAGGAAGCTTGCAACCAGTCGTGCAGGACTAGTGCAATCTGTAGAAATGTACTCGGTTAGTAGTAGAGTTCATTTTTGCAAAATCCAAAACAGAGCTGTGACAGCTCCAAATAAAGGCTGCATATCATGTAGGAAGCATGCCAATGGCCAGGTATAAGGCCACTGGCAATGCAAACATGCTAAAAAATGAAAAAAAATCAACTTTTATTTTTTTTTTACCGATCTTGGCTGTTTAAGCATAGGCAGTGGTGCACAAACGGGATCGGGGGGGATAGTAAAATAAAACTAAGTCAAGCATTCTAACTAAAATCACAATTCTGTCATGCAAGTCAATGACAGGCAGAAGGCAGCATTGCCAGTGATTAGTGGTTGCTAAGGGGGGAGGCTCAGTGTGAGACATGTAACTATGCATTAGCAGGCAATCCTATGTAAATGAGGGGAATGATAGTGAATCCCAGTTTTCCCTAGCATGCTAGTCAGGTCCCAACAGTGCAAGAGTAGGAATAGCTTGCTGCAAGCCTAGGAGATAGGTGACATCATGGGTGTGTGTGTGTATCAGGCATACTGTAAGTGGATTGGAGCCCTGTGGCTTGGGTTTGCGCCTAGCTTAGCACAGCTAAGCTAGGGGTGTGTGTCTGAATCTGCCCAGCACTCTTTACATTTCCTAAGCGGGTGTGCGTGCCACGCACCGGGTTTTAAAGGAAGAAAAAAGAAGTTAAACCAGGAAATAGCAGCACTGTGCACATTTGAGCACTATGTTTGTGCGGTGCAACCCCAGGCTTAACTAGGAAGGCAATGGGAAGGGAAAACAGCAGTAGGAAGGTAATCAAGGAGAACTAGCATATCTGGCAGGTGAAATGTATCAGAATCAGCCAATTACACAGGCAACAGACCAGACCAGCCCAGAGCACTACTATAAACTATGCAAACACCTTCCCCTCTGGTTTCTCCCACACTCTACACCACTGGTGTATACAAGGGGGGAATTTTATCAAGCAAACTTACAAAATGAGAGGGGCTGCAGCAGGCAACATAGAACAACATGTGCAAGAGGCTGAGGGTGGTGAGGATGTAAATGCTGCCGATCAACCTACAGTGAGGAGACGGAGAAGAGTGTACAGACCCAGAGTAACCTACCAGGGGCTACATGAGCTGGAGATAGTGGAGCACTATAGGGTGGACAGAGACCTCCTACAGCAAATTGTTGAGCTGTGCTGACCAAACCTGACACACCAAACTGACTGAGGGGAACCCATACCAGTGGATACCAAGGTATGTGTAGGCCTAGGAATACTAGCTACAGGTACCTCCCAAAGCTCAACTGGGAATATCATGAGGATCCCACAGGCATCAGCATCCAGAGTATTCCACCAGTTCCTAGATGCCATGTCAGCACATGCCAGTGGGCACTTATATTTCCCCAACACCCCTGAGGTGTTGGCCAGCAATATGCGTCTCTTCCACCAAATAGCAGAATACTCTGAGGTAGTGGGTGCTATAGACTGCATGCACATATGCATCAAAGCACCAACCGGTGATCAGGGTAGGGCCTTCATCAACCACAAGGGCATCCCCTCCATCAACTCCCAGTTCATCTGTAATGCCCAGGGCATTATAATGAATGTGTGTGCTGGCTGCCATGGAAACTATCACAATTCCCACATCTGGCATCTGGTGCAGCTGTACCAGAGATTTGCCATTGGGGATATCCCCTATGGTCACCTAGTGGGGGATGCTGGTTACACACTGGAGCCGTGGCTGATGACACCCATCAGAAATGCACACACACCTGAACAAGAATGCCATAATGGGGCACATGCACAGACCAGACTTATAATAGAGTGTGTTTGGGATGCTCAGGTCATGGTTCCAGTGTCTGGACACATCTGGTGGAGCCTTGCAGTACTCACCAGCTACATGTACCCAAATTGTTATGGTGAGTGCCATGCTACACAATATTCCTGTGGAAACAGCTGCAGCAGGAACAATAAGGGACAGGGCCACACAGCCCCCCACCAATGCCAAGACCTGCACAGGTACAGAGTGACTCAGAGGAGGAACAACCTGAGCCTGCCCCAGTAGGCAGATGGAGCCATGCCAAGTATGCTGAGGCTGCAGTAAAGAGGCAATGCATAGCACATACACTGACACAGTAGGGACCCAGGGAATGACACCTCTCTCTGACTCACACATACAGTAAAAGGGGATGCCAAACATGACACTACCTGTGCTCAGCCATGTATAGGGAGTGTACTATGTGCATCTGACACAGGCAGCCCTCCACCACCATTTGCAATTCTGGCACACTGTTTCTTCTCGTAGATAAATGCACCAACACTCCGACAATATACTTAACAATCTCAGACTTCTTTTTTAACCTTTAACTTTTTTATTATTAAATGCAATTAAAAACCATTCGGTTAAGCGCTTTCATCGATTCAGACTTCTTCAGAACAATGCTATGTGGTTAAAACAATTCATATATACTTTCTTACATAGTCACATGATAATTTCCATTATTTGCCTTAAAGTGCTAGTGCTTTCCTTAATAAATTACACTACATTGCTTAATATATATTCCTTTCCATCCTATCACCTAACCTTTTAATACATTAAAACATTAAAAATACATATAATGACAGGAAAAGTATGAATTTTAATACATTTTTTTAAAAAATTTTTGTTTAAAACTTGTAATAAAACTTGTAATGAAATCTTGTAATAAGATAAAATGAAAACTTGTATAGAAACTTTTTTACTACATTCATATACTAGCTTCCAAAACAGGTTTAATTGACAGATATTCATTAATTCCAGGGGGCACAGAGGCATTTAATTTAATCTGCCAAATAATTTCTTTTTCCCCCACTATTTTCTTAATGTTTCCTCCCCTAGGGTTGACTTTAACCAATTCTAGTATTCCAAACTGAAATTCAGAACATCCTTTATTTTCACATAAATGTCTCCACAATGCATTCTTGTCATCCTTCTTTTTTATACTATACAGATGTTCATAAATTCTGTTTCTCAAACATCTGGTAGTCATCCCTACATAAAATACTGGACATTTTGTACACTTAGCTAGGTACACCAGTTGCCTGGATCTACAGTTGCCTTTTTGAAACCATACTTTGGTTTTGTTGATGTCATTTAATACTATGTAGGGGACTGTTAAAATGTGTTGACATTGCCTACACGTACCACATTTTTGGGTACCTTTTATAGTGACATTTTTGGGTTTAGTCTTCCTTTCTAATAATTTTTTCATATTATTTCCTTTCTTATATACACATAGTGGTTTGTCTCCTACCAATTTTGAAATCTCTCCATCTATTTTGGTAATGTTCCAGTGCTTGTCTAATATTTTCTTAATTTCTCCACTATGTTTACTATATTGTAATACACAAGCTCTGCTGTATTCTTCTCCTATATTCCTTGTATCTAAACACTCATCTGTTTCCACCATTTGACTGATTTGATTTACTTGTAGGTCGTCGTTTCCTAATAGAGGCTTGTATTTTTTTCCCCATTCACTTAACACATAATTCCTTGCATCATTCACCAGCTCTATGGGGTATCCCCTATCTAGAAAGAAGTCCCCTATCTTCTTTAATTCATTCACTAAATCCTTCCTTAATGATGTCATCCTGGCCGCTCTAATACATTGGCCCTTAACTATATTTCTTTTCTGTATAAAAGGGTGACTACTTTGATAGTCTAAATAGGAATTACTAAATGTTAATTTCCTATAAATGTTGGATTTAAATCTCCCATCATCTAGTGTTATCATAGTGTCCAAAAAGGGTAATGAAGTTTGGTCTTGGCTAAATGTAAATTTTATAACTTCACTACGAGTGTTCAAATAAGTCTTAAATTTCTCTAGTTCCAATTGGTTACCATTCCAGGTGATAAAAATATCATCTAAGAAACGGAAATAACACCCTAAAAAGGAAGACCACTCAGAGTTCAATATAAATTCTTCTTCCCAACTTGTCAAAAAAAGGTTTGCGAACATGGGGGCACATGCCGCCCCCATCGCTACACCTTTCTTTTGTCTATAGTACTCCCCTTCAAACATTATGTAATTATGGGATAATACTATTTCCATGAACTCCATAAGTAATAAAGTTCTATCCCAAGAAATGTCACTTTTCTTCATAATACTGTCCTGAAACCTTAACATCCCTTCTTCTTTTGGAATGCTTGAAAAAAGGTCTACTACATCTATAGTAACCAACCATTGTGCTTTCTGAGCTATTTCTGGTTTTAACCTTTTCAAAAAATCCCATGAATCTATAATTATTTGTGGAATATTCTTATAAATAGCCTTAAGCCATTTGTCTATTACTTTTCCCCATGTTCGCAAACCTTTTTTTGACAAGTTGGGAAGAAGAATTTATATTGAACTCTGAGTGGTCTTCCTTTTTAGGGTGTTATTTCCGTTTCTTAGATGATATTTTTATCACCTGGAATGGTAACCAATTGGAACTAGAGAAATTTAAGACTTATTTGAACACTCGTAGTGAAGTTATAAAATTTACATTTAGCCAAGACCAAACTTCATTACCCTTTTTGGACACTATGATAACACTAGATGATGGGAGATTTAAATCCAACATTTATAGGAAATTAACATTTAGTAATTCCTATTTGGACTATCAAAGTAGTCACCCTTTTATACAGAAAAGAAATATAGTTAAGGGCCAATGTATTAGAGCGGCCAGGATGACATCATTAAGGAAGGATTTAGTGAATGAATTTAAGAAGATAAGGGACTTCTTTCTAGATAGGGGATACCCCATAGAGCTGGTGAATGATGCAAGGAATTATGTGTTAAGTGAATGGGGAAAAAAATACAAGCCTCTATTAGGAAACGACGACCTACAAGTAAATCAAATCAGTCAAATGGTGGAAACAGATGAGTTTTTAGATACAAGGAATATAGGAGAAGAATACAGCAGAGCTTGTGTATTACAATATAGTAAACATAGTGGAGAAATTAAGAAAATATTAGACAAGCACTGGAACATTACCAAAATAGATGGAGAGATTTCAAAATTGGTAGGAGACAAACCACTATGTGTATATAAGAATGGAAATAATATGAAAAAATTATTAGAAAGGAAGACTAAACCCAAAAATGTCACTATAAAAGGTACCCAAAAATGTGGTACCTGTAGGCAATGTCAACACATTTTAACAGTCCCCTACATAGTATTAAATGACATCAACAAAACCAAAGTATGGTTTCAAAAAGGCAACTGTAGATCCAGGCAACTGGTGTACCTAGCTAAGTGTACAAAATGTCCAGTATTTTATGTAGGGATGACTACCAGATGTTTGAGAAACAGAATTTATGAACATCTGTATAGTATAAAAAAGAAGGATGACAAGAATGCATTGTGGAGACATTTATGTGAAAATAAAGGATGTTCTGAATTTCAGTTTGGAATACTAGAATTGGTTAAAGTCAACCCTAGGGGAGGAAACATTAAGAAAATAGTGGGGGAAAAAGAAATTATTTGGCAGATTAAATTAAATGCCTCTGTGCCCCCTGGAATTAATGAATATCTGTCAATTAAACCTGTTTTGGAAGCTAGTATATGAATGTAGTAAAAAAGTTTCTATACAAGTTTTCATTTTATCTTATTACAAGATTTCATTACAAGTTTTATTACAAGTTTTAAACAAAAAATTTTTAAAAAATGTATTAAAATTCATACTTTTCCTGCCATTATATGTATTTTTAATGTTTTAATGTATTAAAAGGTTAGGTGATAGGATGGAAAGGAATATATATTAAGCAATGTAGTGTAATTTATTAAGGAAAGCACTAGCACTTTAAGGCAAATAATGGAAATTATCATGTGACTATGTAAGAAAGTATATATGAATTGTTTTAACCACATAGCATTGTTCTGAAGAAGTCTGAATCGATGAAAGCGCTTAACCGAATGGTTTTTAATTGCATTTAATAATAAAAAAGTTAAAGGTTAAAAAAGAAGTCTGAGATTGTTAAGTATATTGTCGGAGTGTTGGTGCATTTATCTACGAGAAGAAACAGAGTGAATTCGTTTGTTTTTTCTTTGTTGGACTGTTTCTACATTTTATATTAATTCTGGCACACTCTCAAGGTAAGTCAATCAACCTACCAATTGCCAAATGGATTAGAATGTGTTGTTACCTGTATCTATGGTATGGATGTGAGCATGCAAGGGAATTTGGTGGCTGAATGTTATGGCAGCAGAAAGTAGACACCCATAGTGGCACCATGACATCTGTAACACATACTTGAGTCACCATAGTAGTCAGTACTACACAGGGTGACAAAACCCATTGCAGGAAATGTGCTGGGCGATATGTGTGTCCATATGACTCACACATGCCAGTCAGGGTGGTTCACATACCCAACAACAGTCTCAGCCAGCAGGACAGGTGTAGACAAACCCAAACAGAGCCTGTGCTATGGCCCTGAATGATGGCTATGTTTAACCTCCCCCCAGGCATATGCAGACAGACTACAGCAGGTCAGGCAGTGGGATGTTAGTTCTGAAGGCTAGGAAGTCAGACACTAATATGTAGGGCAACCAAAGCTAAGATCTGTAGTACACTGGTATGCCTCTAGTCAGCATGATAGGTAAGAATACAGAATGAAATGGAGTACCTGACATACCAGTACAATCATAGCAAATGTGTACAAGTGTCAGGTGTGCCCTTCCATCCTATGTAGTAATATAATAACAGTCGGGTGTGCTCCCCCAATCCTGTGTGGAAATGTAGAAGTAGACAGGTGTGCCCCCCCACCCTACATAGTAATGTAATAACAGTCAGGTCTGCCCCCCCAATCCTGTGTAGAAATGTAGAAATAGACAGGTGTGCCCCCTCATCCTACGTAGTAATGTAATAACAATCAGGTGTGCCCCCCAAGCCTGTGCAGAATTTAGAAATTGTCAGGTGTGCCCCCCATCCTATGTAGTAATGTAATAACAGTCAGATGTGCCCCCCAATCCTGTGTAGAAATGTAGAAATAGTCAGGTGAGCCCCCCATCCTATGCAGAAATGTAATAACAGTCAATGCCAAATGCTGAATGGATACCCTGCAGAAACAGCATGCTACCTGTAGGTGTACAACACAAAGGTCAGCACTGCAGTACAAACTGCCTGGACTCGATCCACACATTAAATACAGATGGGCATACTGGGCATGCTCACACACATAGAGAAATGAAGGCAATGTCAGTCAACAACATACTGAAAGGTCATACTGGGCATGCTCACACACTTAAACACATGAAGGCCATGTCTATAAACACCAGTGGACCAGATATATCTGGCAGTCGCAGTTGTTAGTGCAGACACTCGTCAGTATGCACCACTCATGCCTTGCACACACAGTGGATAGGAATACAGACATATATGTAAGGACAACACACTATAATAAGCCAAATGTAGACATACATAGATGTGTGGAAGAGGGTGACTGTGACAAGGAGCCATTCAGGCCTGTCCCACCCAGCACACAGCCAATGGGCCACAACCACATGTGATTCAGATGTCACTCACTGGAGATACTAGCCACAAGTATCTGTCAGCAATACAGACTATGTGGTGCATGTGCCAGCTGTGCAACATGACTATACAAGGAAGTAGTCATCTAGCAGCTGTATACACGCACCTGTGAAATATGACCCTGTGTGTGTCTGCATGTGGAGTGTCAACCTCTAGATGAATGGGTTATGGCCCATGTACACACACACTGCCCTCCCCATAGCCCTATTATGACAAGCCTGCTGAGGTCATCCACTGTGAAATACACCTTTGGGAGAGTTGTAACCCAGTAGTCTCCATGGTGCATCCCATAACTGCGTACTGCTATAGTGTGCTAAATTAGTTAGATAGGAGTTCAAATCCCTGACATGGCAACTGTGTGTGTGTCTGTATAGAGAGCAATGCTTTTTAGGGTAGTCACACTCCATACAATTACAATGCTTTACTTTGGCAAGGCTGCTGATGTCATCCACCTAGAAATCCACCTCTGGGAAGGATGTAGCCCAGTAATATCTGTAGTGTGTGCCATAACTGTGTACTGCTGTAGTGTGAAATAGAACTCAGGTAGGATTTTATTCCCACCCATGGCAGTTCTTGATGTTATGTGTGTGTTTCAATGTTTGTGTAGGGAACAATGCATTTTTGGCTAGTCACACTCAATACATTTCAAATGCCCTACATTGGCAATCCTGCTGATGTCATTCACTGTGAAATAAACATTTGGGGAAGGAGGTCTCCAGTAATCCTTATGGTGCATCCTATAATAGCTTCATGCTGTAGTGTGATATAGACCTCTGTTAGGGGTTCTATACCCACACATGTTGGTTGTGGATGTTTTGTTTGTGTTTCAATGTCTGTGTAGGGAGCAATGCATTTTAGCCTAGCCACACTCACTACAATTTGAATGCCCTACTTTTGCAATCCTGCTGATGTCATCCAATGTGAAATACACCTTTGGGAAAAGAGTTTGCCAGTAATCTCCGTAGCTCTACTATAACTGCATACTGCTGTAGTGTGATAAACTAATTAGGTAGGAGTTCTAATCACAGACATGACTTGTGTAAGTGGGTGTGTCTGTGTTTGTAACTCATATCCTGTGTGGAGGTGGTGGTGAGTGTGTAACAACTGTGCCCAAAGTGTAGTGTGTTTTGCAAATGTCTTATATGGTGACCTAGTATATATCACAATGCCCACCGTACAGGGATAACAGATGTGAAATAGCTGAGAGGCTGGGGAGCAAATCCATACCCATACATATGACATCAAGGCCAGCAAAACAAAGTTAGCAACCCTAGTATTAGCCAGAGAACACTCTCAACCCATGTCTCACAAATACACACACACACACACACACACACACACACACACACACACACACACACACACACACACACACTTGCCTAGGCAATAGACGCTATGTTGGTAGTACACTGCATATTGCCCAATGATAGTAACTATGGAGTGATTGCAGTGGCCTACAGAGGGCATGGCACCCTGTCCATCTGTCCATTGGCCATGTACTTGTAGACAGTGAACCTTTCCCATGTTCTCCACTGGACACCTGTAATACCTGTTGTGCAATCAAATGTGACTCACAAAGGAAATACCATGCCTGAAAGCATGCCCTGTATGGACAGATGCCGCTGACACCAGGGAATGCTGTTAGCATGCTATCAACGTAGGTGCAGGGTAAACCTGCTGTCCATTTACCAATTCCCACCAAATGACACCAGGACTGACACATCTGATGATAATCTGTGCACACAGCATGGGCCAGACACCCCAGGTACAGTTCCACATGTCACTGTACATGCATGTGGGAGGTGTTCACATCACAGACACCATCCATGTCATGGACTAAGGAACACATACATGGCAAGCAATGCACAGCACTGGCTACACACAATAGTCACCCAGGTGACTGGATGGTGAATATAATACCCACCTGTGTGGGCAAATCCAGAAACTACACCCCTGAGCCATAATGCAGACCTTTGTCATGCAGCCTGATGCCAAGGTGTACCCATTACCTAGCCTTGTATAGCCATCTGGCACAGTTGACCACTACACACCCATGAATTAATGCACCTATGCATATCAGTACTGGCATTGTGTGTGTGTGTGTGTGTGTGTGTGTGTCTGTGTGTGTGTGTGTGTGTGTGTGTGTGTGTGTGTGTGTGTGTGTGTGTGTTGTATGATGCATATGTTCACATTCACACTCACTACAACCCCCACTGGCATACTGAAGCATGTTGTCTGATTTCAGACACCTCCTCATATCCTTTGCCCATAAAACCTCTGTATGACCCCTGTGATGCATGTAATACCTGCACAGTAATGTACTGTGGCAATCTCACTGTTGATGGGTTGTATTCCTAGCCCTGCCAAGTGTGTCAATGTGTGTGCGTCCCTGTGAGAATATGGCTGTGTTGATGCTGGCACCTGTTCATGCAGACAGGCAAGTGTACTACACCTACTATATAGCTACCATATCCCTGTTGCAGATGTCACTCACTATCACATATATGTTCTGAGGGCTCCAAAACATGTAACCTATGTGGCACATCCAATAACTGCATAGAAATGTAATAACACTACATAGTTGTCAGGAGTTTGATACCATGTGCTGGTAGGTATGTGACACAAACATGCTTAAGTTTTACTCTCCCACCCCTCCATGACTTGTCTTTGCCTCTGTCGGCTTCTCTGGTGGATGTGGAGACTTACACCTGCTTTGCTTAGGCAGCAGCATGTATATTTTAAGTGATGCTCATGATCAGCTGATGGCCTCTGCATGAATTGCAGCCCTCCCCTAGCTGAATGCATGTGGAACAGCTGTGGTACCATTTGCATAGCCAATTGCATGGAAAAACCCACTCCAGTATCTAGGAACATCATATTGGTGTTGGGCCTTTTCATTCACTGTGAGCAGGAACTCGATCTGTTGTTTGGCAAACAGCATCTCAGATGAATTGGGAATTTATGTCTAACAGCATAAACTGTGGAAACAAGGCAACACACAGGAGAGGGATGTGCCTGACCTGACTACAGACTGTAAGTGCTGCTATACTGCATTTGGAGTAATGTTTGTTTAACAGTGTGTGTGTGGATATGGCTGTCTTAAATGTTTTAATACCTGCCATGTCAGTTCTATGTTTATGAGGATTCCCCATCTGTAGGGTCATCTGCAGACTGGGCAGTGTGTGGTGTCTTTGGTTTCATGTGTTACCCACAGAACATCTATCTGTGAACTGCAGAAGGTGGTGTGAGAATTGCATTCTGTAGATGGTGAAAGCCATGCCAGTTACTGACTTCATATCCCTCATAGGAAATATGTTGCAACACACCCTGTTACAACAGTAAATGTATGAGGTTATCACAGCAACATGTCAATATCAGCCCTGTGTATGTGCTACCAGCCACAACTCTGTCAACCTTTGTACATATGTCATGAATTAAGAGGGGCATATATGCTGTACACCATAATTAGTGTCATCATATCTGATAACAAGCCAGTGAGTTATCAGACTGCTATACATGTTATGTACAGTAGGGGTTATATTTGATGACATAAGCCGGACATTCTGTGTTTTTTGTACAGTACTGAGGTCTGTGTATCTATGGTGAATGTTGCAGTGTATGTATTGTTAATATGTACTTTGGCCTGTGCACAGACTGTGGTAGATGTCCTTGTTCTAGGTCCCATCCTATCTGATGTTACATGCTGCTCCACTGTATGTTACCGTATTGGCTTAAATGTTTGTCAAGCCATACACACAGATGTGCCACACCACAGACAGGCATCAGTCCACACTGTGTAGTGGCCCAGTATATGTAGGGTTAGTGTGTGAGTGGCACATATGAGGATGGTGTTGAACAGATAGTCCATATACTGTAATATTATGCTAGCTTACCATATGTGGCTGTGGTTGTGTTCACATTGGTTATGGTTATGCACTTTCACACAGGTGTATCTTACCCTGTGCTGTGACATGCCTGTAGAGCCTGCTATATATGCAGGTACATGTGCATTCCCCCATAGGATATGTAGACCAGTGTTGAGTCAGTCTGCCTGTAGCCTGCACAGTGCTTTGTTACAAGTCTAGCAGCTTAGTGTACTTACCCAGTGAAATGTCATATCCAGATACTTGCCAGATGTACTGCTGCCAGTCCTCCCTTAACAGTCATGTATGTCAGACAGAGCAGTGGGATGCTGTACAGATGTATGTCAATATCTAGTGGGTAGTATGTGGTCATGGCACCCCTGTACCAGCAGTTATTATGTGTCAGTATTGACAGGGGTGTGTGAATGCATAACCTATGGGGGCAAATGTATACTAGTCGTTATGTGTTATACCCGTCTACATGGCTGTTAACATCCATATTGTCAGGCTTGGTCCACATGTTTTGCACTAAGGGGGTTCTGTGTATACCTCTGGACTGAACAGAGTGTGTCAGAATGTCCACATATATTGGCCAATATCTCTGCTATAGTCCGCAGGGCATTACGTGCTAGCAGCGGTACTGTACTATGATGTACTTAGGATGTCTGTGAGTAGCCAATGGCACACATGTGAAAAGCAGATGTGACCTCCCACACACACCATGTCTGTGAAGATAATCCCTATTGCAGTAGAAATAGTCTACTAATATACCTGTTATACATACCTGACATCCCCTTGCACTACGAAGTTGGGAATATAGGGGCTGAGGTAGGACTACACTCCATGTTCAGGACATATGGTGAAAATATATGTACATATAATTATCCAGATATCTATATATATATAATTACACATATACATATCGACATATGTAGATGGGTATGCATAGGTACATAGCTATACATATATACACCCAGATATATACATATACAGAGCAATATATGTCTACACATATACAGATAGTGATACATATGCACATATACATATGGATATCTACAGATATATTGACAGTAGTAGGTATATCAGACTAGGTATGTATGCACATATAGTTATAGATATCTACATATATACCATCATAACTAGGCATATCTGTACACATAGGACGTGCAAGCATATATAGCTATATACAGATATATCTATATATGGTTCCCCTTCATAATCTCGAATTACTGAATGCTCAAAATTCAGTAACTCGAGACTGTAAAGTCGAAAACCCATAAGCATGAATCTGCATAAGCGCAAATTCAAATATCTCGAATTTGCACTTATGCATGCCAGCTACGGGATGGGATGTGTGAGTCAGGATGTTTTATGGAAGTGAAGGTAATTGAGTGTATGTGTGTGTTTTGTAAGTCATGTGTGTGGGTTAGGGTAGGGAGGTGGGAGTATGAATGAGTGTGAGTGTTGGATGTCTCTGTATTTGTGTGTGCGAGGCAGTGTAAAATGGCTGTGTGGTGTTTTTTTATTTTGTGCATTAGTGTTATCTCGGAGTTAGAATATATAAGTAGAGGGGGTGTGGGGGGCACAGCCCCCCACATGGGAGCTGTGCATGTAGTGTAGGGCTTGTAGTTTATGTGAAGTGAGTTGTATGGTGTGCATGTTGTGTGGTGTATGTGTTCTGTATGTTCGGGTTTTTTTGTTTTCGTGCTTGTGGGGTTTGGGATTATTGTTGGTTCGACTTTACAGCCTCGAGTTACTGAATTTGAGCATTCATTAATTGGAGATTGTGAAGGGGAACCATATATATATATATATATACATATACATATACCTATGTATACACATATGCATATATGCATATATATATATATATATATATATATATATATATATATATATATATATATATATATATATATATATATATATATATCTATATATACATGTATATATACACACACACACACATATATATATATATATATATATATATATATATATATATATATATATATATATATATATATATATATATATATATATATATTCACATATGTACATAGAAAGAGATGTACACATGGCCATATATATGTAGCACTATACAGATGTGTATACAGACATATGTATGAGTATACATGTGTATGTACATGTAGACATATATAGACCTATTATATGCATACAACCATATTACTGTCATGTGTAAACGTCACAGTTGTGTATACCGTCCCACATGTATCTCACTGTATGTATCTGCTATGTGCACATTATGATAAAACAACATATGTGATGCAACAGTCATATTAATAACAAGGACTACACAAGTTAGGAACTACAGTCAAATGTTCAATACTACTTAATATGTGTAATGACAGCTATATTGGTAAAACAACAGCAGTCTTTACAGTGGTCATGGCATAGTGGTTAAGTGCGGTGACTTCAGTGTAAAGGGTCCTGGGTTCAAAGGCTGTTCATTTTCTTGCTTAGCAGGACAAGGGCTGTTGGATACTCAGTGGTTAAGGCAGTTTTGAGCCACTTTAAGTGGGTTTGTGTGGGTTTGCTTGAAGCTAAGTGGCGCTAAGCTATGAGTAAATGTACAAGCACTTACACAGTGTAGGTAGTGCTTACCAGTGTGCAAATCAGCTTAGCTATTATATTGCAGCAATGTTGATACTTGCTAAGCATAGCTTAGCCCTGGTAACCAGGACACACAACCCAGTCTGATAACCTGTAATAAGTGTATGTAATGCCGTGTACAATACATGCATCTATTTGCTGTCATTACAGTAGCAAGGGGTGTGAGTGTCATGTGTGGGACACACATAAATATGAGGCCTGTACAGCACTGTTATCCATGTGAATGTGTTACATACAGGTGTATTAGCACAGGGTACGTGCTGTCACACTGGCATGCAGTGTATCATGGCAGTACTACTGCTGACAGTGCTAACCCAGGCAAGAGCAGAGTGCTTATTGTAGTACTGACAACAGGCACACCTGCAAGCATGGCTGGACACCAACGCCTCCCTGTTGTATCCCTGGTGTGTGAGCTGTGTCATAGTATATACCCCTTACTGGTCTGTCAACGCACTCATGCTACTGCATAGCTATCTGCCAAGCTGATGACTGTCAGTCCCTGTACAGATGTGCAGATGGCAGGTATCCAGCTGGGATATGTACAGGCAACCAATGCTTGATTGACTCCCTACTACGCATGTGGCATGTGCATGAGATGCATATCCCTGTAGTACCAATGTTGGGGTACACCATGGGTTGTATCGCAGTCATGGCCAATGTGTGATTGTGGGTATGGCAGAGTGTCATAATGGGTTTCAGGGAGTACAATATCCAGTGGGGGATGTGGTTGCTGTGTACACTGTTATTACACCAAGGTACACCAGGTATATGTTCCATGTACCACGTTATAGTTACCACTGTCACCATCAATCATACAGGTAACTGTTACCACAATCCAAGCTAGTTATGCATGTGATAAGTGCAGTCTACCTGTAACACATTAGAGACATGGTCAAGTTAGTTAGCAGCGATAGGCCCTGGTATTTCAGATGTGTGTCTGGCTATGTGTCTGCAAATGTGTATACGATGGTATGTCACACTATGTATCATCCAAATAAACCCATTACATTCCCCATTAGCATACTGTACATGTTAGGGGATTTTCTGCATGTACCAAGTAACCTGGGACACACCTCACCCTAAACACTGTGCCATGTGTGCAATGTAAGCCACACATGTCAGTATCATGACATAGCTAGGTAGGGGTCTAGTCCCAGTGTTGGCAAGTAACAGTGTGCTTGTATGTGGATGGGTCTACATCAGGTTGCAGAGTATACATGCCTCAGTGGGCCACCTGTCCATGTGGCTCAGGCAATAACCGGTTTAGTAACCTGTGAAACGTGTTCGACTGTACCCCAGATATGTCACAGCCATAGTGTCAGCACAGTAACATACCCCATTGTGGAATATGACTGCAGACCATCCTCATGATGACACATGTTCAACTACAACACAATTGGATAACATTCTAGAGACCACAACCAACCAGTGTTACTAACAGCTATAAGGCATCATTGCTGGACAGCTACACTACCTGCAAATATGCCTCACACTCTACTCCTTACAACATGTTACACTGCAATACTGTGGTACACTGTTGTACAGTCACTGTGTGCATCAGAACCATATCAACCTGTCCCTGCATCGATGGTATGGCTGACAGGGATGGAGCACAGGTATCATCATATGCACAGGGCATCCTAGTGCTGACACATGTTCACCTGCAACACAATTGGATAACTTTATAGAGACCACAACCAACCAGTGTTACTAACAGCTATAAGGTATCATTGCTGGATGGCTACTCTACCTGCCAAATATGCCTCACACTCTACTCCCTACAACATGTTACACTGCAGTACTGTGGTACACTGTTGTACAGTCACCGTGTGCATCAGAATCATATCAGCCTGTCCCTGCATCAATGGTATGGATGACAGGGATGGCGTTCAGGTATCATTATATGCACAGGGTGTGGTGTTGGCTTGCCAGAGGCTGAGGGTGGGCCATACATTTGATACCATGTGTGTGGGTGAGGGGTGTACTCGAACTGGCCAAGGTGATGTGGTGTGTGTAGGTATTGAGTTGCCCTAGGTGTGTTTGCATAGTGTCTGGGTATGAATGCACACAGTTCTGCAATGTGGCTGCCCTACACAGGTGTTTATGGACAGCTGCAGACCATACCTGGCAGGGTGTGCAGTTCACTGCCTCTGGCCATGGACACGTGGACTATGCCTGCCAGGGGTTCTGTGGGCACATCCAGGTACAGGCATCCATGTGCTACTCTCACCTGCTGATGACATTTGTCCGCTGGTACCAGGTCCCTCCTGGGGCTGGCCAGGACCACCTGCACATAGCCTGCTGTGGTGTGGTATGGACAGCACACCCCCCACCCTGCTGGGGCTGCTACTGCCACTATGGGAGCCACTTGGTGTCCTGGCACATCCATGTTGACTACTAGCTGTTGGCGTTGCTGGCCTACGTCCATGTGGATGTTGCCACACTCCTACCACATGTTCAAGCACAGCCAGACCATGGTTGATGAGGGCCATCATCTCATTAGACCATCTATCCATGAACTCAACTAATCCACAGATGGCACCAGCCAGTTCATGGGCATTGTCATTTGAAGATGTGAGAGCAGCCCTCTGCAGCCTCAGGCCCTGTCTGTGATAGGATTCTGTATGTGCCTGCACTGCCATAACAGTCTGAACCATGCTTCTGCTGGTAGCAGCTATGTCGCCTCTGCCAGGGGCATGATGTCCAGCGGTCCTACCATGAGCACCCTGGGACATTTGCCTATGTGGTGGCCTGCCAGACATCCAGCTATGCCTGCTGTGACCGGACACAGTAGGCACAGTTACCACACTTTCCTATGCACTGCCACTGAATGCCAGCTGTCCCTCCGCTATGGCCACTGGTGATGGGGTGTGTATAGGCACTGAAACTGTGTGCGGGGGGTGGGGTGGCTAAAAGGAGGATGTCAAATGTTGGCGCAGTGTCGACCCCTGAGAACCACACCTGTGCCTCAACATTATTATCATCATCATCATCATCGGTATCTGTATGGACACCTACATCAGAATGCATGCAGGAAGGACCCTGACCCACCTCGCCACCTGTGGGGGAAAACAATAAATGCACTTTAAAACCTGTACAGCATTGCCTAACAGTACACACACACACACACGCACACACACACGCACACACACACGCACACACACACACACACACACACACACACACACCACACACACACACACACATACACACCACACACACCTCAGTAATACCTACCTGTCTATAGCTTTACAGACAGTCTCCTGTATATGTCCATGTGTTACCCCATCCTGCATCATACTCGTTAACATACACACATTGATGCCCCTCATTAACATTACAGTCCTCTAAGTGGCAAAACAAGCAGCCACAATACAAGGCCTGTTGCTACTTTTCCTGCCTGACCTGTGTGTATTGGATTTACATGGCCTCACTGCTGTCATTTGGAATTAACCCTCTGTATGCCTAGAAATGATGTGCATGGCCCCTATATGTGTGGGCTTCTATGTCGTATCCATAATATCTCTCACTGGTGAATCATGTGTATGTAATGCTCAGTACATGCCAGATATGCTGCTTTATCAGTCCATCATGTGACAACTGTAATATATGGATACACTCCCTGGTGTTGACTAGTACTTCCCCAATGCATCTGTAGAGCTGCATACGTGGGTTGTAGCTGATGTCTCTGCTGACTACTATATTAAGTGTGTACCTGGAGTCTACCTTCACTCTGGATGCCTGTTTCATGCTACAGACCATATTATACTATTTGCTGTCCTGTGATTACACACATAACAAGTATTCCTGGTGTGTAATGTGGTAGTCCATGTCCATGTACTGCATGGTCCCAAAAGGAGGTACAACCATATGAACACCTCACAATCACACATGTGCTTACATGGCCACATAAACAAATACACACATGCACACATGCATCCTACATGCATCTACCTCCCTCCACATCACCATAGTGACCCTGCAGGGAAGCTAACTAACCACCAGGATGCACACACACACACACACACATACACACACACACACACACACACACACACACAAACACACACACACGTACATAACAGCATGCAGTTTAGCTGTAGTCAATCCATGCTAGCAACAGTATACATATGTGTGATGCATGTGCTGTGTCACTAGGTGATGCCCCTTTCCCGGATACCACTGCACCCACGTACACAGTATTGCTCTGCACCTGTTCTGCAATCTGACATGTACTGTGCACCACAACTCACAGGTGCACAACCCATTGCAGAATGTATAGTACTGTGTCAGTTATGTCAGCTGTACTGCTCACAGCCCTTATGTTTTTCAGCAACACATACCTGGGATGATATGTGGACAGTTGTCATTGGTGAATGCCTGATGCCTGATTTACAGCTGTCAGCATCAATAGACCATGTATGACCACTGCAATACTCTTACACTGACAACCATCAGAGAATCTGTGAGCTGTGTAAATAATTTAATGGAAAACAAGAAATAACAGACCGGTTTCGGCTATGGAATTAACCTAGCCCTCATCAGTGTTAATTTGCCAAACATCTTGTAGTCCTTATATACAAATACAAATGATTAATCAAAAGATTTCATTGGTGAGCTCATACATATTAATTTAGACCAGGCTGGAACAGTCCACTTAACTTTACAATCCATTTTTTTTCTTTAACATTTAATTTACTGTGCCATCCAGATTTATTAGTTAAATCAACTACTATTTTGTCAATGATAGTAAAGTGAAATGTTGCTGTGGTATGTTTTAAAGTGTGTTTGTATAGGGCATTGCTCAACCTTTTACATTTGACATCACTTAAGATGTTCAGGAATGCATAATCTATGGGGTCGGGATGTCTGTCCTATAGAAAATACATGGCAGCTACAAGAAGTCAAGTATATGATCCAATCTGTACTGCAATTTGCAAAAAACTTTATGTCAAATATGGTCCCACAATTACTACTGGAAAATTGTTTGGTCTTCAGCACACATTTACAATGGCTGCAGTGGCCACATAGCATACAGCCAACTAGCTTGTCTCCAGAAATGGAAGTTTGAATCATATTTTGGTGTGATGGTTCATGATGATGCTTGTAATGATTAAAATAAGATCCAAGATTCTTCCCTTTTCTAAATGAAAACTTGCAAGTATCAGATAAATGTTGTGACAAAAAATTATCTGCTAAAAGAATGTTCCCCATGTCGTCTGTTGGCATCAATGACAGTTGGTGTTCCCACCATATGTGGTGATGAACCGTAAGGTATTATTTTTGTGTTGTGATTTCTGTTTGTATTTAAGAAAGTCCTCTCTATCTAAATTGCCAGCATGGTTGCTTGCCGTGTGTACATAGCCCATGCTGTAACCTCTTTCCTGAAATCTATTAGCCAAATCTTTATGAAAAAATTAAAATGTGTGTGTTCGTCTGAGCAGATACATCTCATCCTGGTGAATTGAGACTTGGGAATGTTTTTTGTGATATGGGCCAGATGAAAGCTGGATGCATGGAGTATGATGTTATATTCTGGGTATTTTTGAAATACTTCAGTACGAAGAGTGTTGTCATCATTTCTGCAGATCAGTACATCCAAATATGTAATTTTGCATGAATGATAATTGATGGTAAATTGTAAACCTCACTTATTATCATTGAGATACTCCACAAATTCCATGAGGTATTCAACTTCAGACCTCCACACCATCCAGCAATCATCCAGATATCTATGCCATATGTCAATATCCCTCAAGTAAATGTGTGTAACATCACAGATGATTTGTTCTTCTATGTAGGCCATATACAGATCTGCATATATGGGTGCAAAGGATGCACCCATTGCAGTGCCCCATATTTGAAGATAACATTGTTGACCATAGAAGAAAACATTCTTGGTGAGAATGTGTTCTATCAGACAAATGAGGAAAGTGTTAAAGCCGGGTTTGTATAAATCAGATTTTTGTTACCAGTATTCAACGGCATCAAACCCTGCCCAGTGTGGTATATTTGTATATAATGCACAGACATCTAGTGTACATACCAACCAGTGATCCTCAATTTGCATTTCATTTATAATCCCTAAGAATTCTGTAGTGTCCTGAATTCTAGATCTTACCCATCTCAATAATGGTTTTAGATGTTGGGTTAAAAATTCTGACAATGGTTCGGTCAAGGAACCATTGCCTGCCACAATTGGTCGACCAGGGGGATTATGAGGGTCTTTATGAATCTTAGGTAAGAAATAAATGATCAAAATGAGAAGCTAGCAAGTACGACCGGTGCCAGGCAAGTGAGCTGGTTAGATCCAAAGTAGAAAAAAATGCCAGCACCAAGAGTGGATGAATGATAAATGGGTTTAATAGACTGAAACTAGACTAGTTTCAGCACATGGCTTTCTTCAGTAGTAGATCAACTACTGAAGAAAGCCATGTGCTGAAACCGGTCTAGTTTCAGTCTATTAAACCCATTTATCATTCATCCACTTGTGGTGCTGGCGTTTTTTTCTACTTTGTAAGAAATAAATGTATTGACTGTTCAGATCTGACAATGTGAGATGATTTTTGCTGTTTTGTGTGATGATGCCATTCTCTACCGCTGATTCCAAAAATTTTTCAATTTAATGTTTAAACATAGGTGATGGCTCAAGAGGCATTTTAGAGTAATATCTAACATCATCTAATTGTCTCTGAGCCTTAGCATCATATTGTGCCCAGTTCATAACTACCATGATGATGCCATTCTCTACTGCTGATTCCAAAAATTTTTCAATTTAATGTTTAAACATAGGTGATGGAACAAGAGGCATTTTAGAGTAATATCTAACATCATCTAATTGTCTCTGAGCCTTAGCATCATATTGTGCCCAGTTCATAACTACCACAGCACCACCTTTGTCCGCAGAAATGATTACCAAGTTCTTATTGTTGGAAGGTTCCTGTAAAGCTGACATATCAGACTTTGAGATATTATTAGGCCTGGGGTGAGTCATACTAGAAATAAAGTGTAAATCCTTGAGAACACTGTTTTGAAAAAGACTCACACAAGGATGCATTGGTGGGACAAAGGTGGATTTGTGGTATTTAAATGTATCAACAGTTGAACAGTCAGAGGTATTATCATGGAAATAGCATTTTGTAGATTGCTCAATCTGAAATTGTATCAAATCCTGTGCAAATGTATCTTCTGGAACATAAAAACCTGGTATAAAAGAAAGACCTTTATTCAACAGAGTTATTTGTGAGTCAGATAATGTTACATCAGAAATGTTTAATACATTTGTACTAGGAACAGTGTTTATTTGTTCATCAAAAGCTCTATCAAACCCTCCAAACTTTTTATTTGTTCAATCTTTTCTGCCTCCCCTCTTGTAAGGCCTAAATGGACCGTACTGTTGTTATGTTTGGGAGTAGGAGAGTCTGGGGTCTGCTGTGTGTCCAAATCTGTACCAGAAGAAGAATCTCCCCAGATGAATCCATATATGTACTACGTTTTCTAAGAATGGACTTGGGACATTTCCATTTGGGGGTGGTGTTGGTTTTGTTATAGCCTCCTTCAAATCTAACATGTCTAGTGTCTTGAAAAGGATAACCTTTGTCATAATCAGTTTGGTCTCTTTAAACTTTTTTGAGTTTCCTATCTTTAAGCTGTTGCTCAAAAGCTAATAAATCTGAACTAAGTTTAGTCAATTGGGTAGAATAAAAACGTTGATCCATATACTGATTACTTTCCTCACATAATTTGCTGACATTCGTAATTTCCTTATCAATGACTCACTCATAGTATCTAGATAATGTTTCCACAAATCCCATAGAACAATTTTGTTGTATTGTCGACCATTCACTGGTTAATTGCTCATCCAGTTCAGTGACTAATGGCTGAATTCTGACTCTGAGCCTCTGGGGGTTATCCCTTTGGCCATGTTCGCTTTAAATAATTTGAGGTGCCAAATGTTGGATCTTAGCACTTTCAAGTTTCTGTTAAGTTGTTGGAATAGCCTGTCACAATGGGTTTGTGGGTTTTCAATAATATTTGTACTATTGTCATTATACCGTTCCCCAATACCAAAAATACCAAAATCTTCCTTATGTGAAGAAAGCCTGGCCAGGATCCAATTAAGATCCATTGTATTAAATTGGCAATAGATGAAAAGACAGAGTCAACTGCAGCTGAAGAACAACGTTAAGTATAAAACCTTAAAACATTTTTATAAAAGATTCCACCCAAATTCTAAAAACTAAATACACATGGGTACAAGCCAAAAGCAAACTTGAATTGTAAGGAATATATATAAAGGTAGATGCAGTACCACGTCCTAATAACAAATTAATCCAATCTGGGATCTGGGCAATAGTGGCCACTGTAAAGAACAAGTTATTAAATCAGTCACCAAATTGACAAAACAAAAAAAATTATCCATATAAAGTCCTGGTGTCTCAGTATCTAAATAGATCCAATCTAAAGTTCACATGGATTAACATCCTCATCTGGCCTGAACTGTGATATATAAATATATACTGAGACCCTTCAAATGGGTGAATGTAAAAGAACCTTGCCACGTCCAGATCAACTTATGACTGAATAAAAAATCCTGGACAATAATGGTCTCTACACATCGACAAAATGGCAACTACTGTTAGCAAATAGCAATGAGTTTTTGGAAGATATATAAAGCTTAAAATGGGCCTGATGAAAACATGTGTAAATGGGTGGTAAATGTTAATCAATAATCATGAAATGATGTTCAGAACCTGCAGCTGAATCTGTCAACAAAGCCCAATTTACCTAGATTAATATATGGTCAATATATATTTTTATTTTTAACCATATACCACCAAAAGGCAGGATAAAAAAAGAAAAAGAAGAGGGGGGAGAAGAGAGAAGATTAATAAATCTGTCAAATGTCCCCCTGAAAATAAAGCCAACTCATAAATATCAGTCAGCCTCAGGCAATATATTGCATATGAAAAATCTAAACTAGTATTGTATTTAATATTTATGCTGTATGAATGGGTCATAAGATGAATTCAAAAAGCTGAGATGTTATACCCAGTTAAAAGTCCCAATACACACCGGACCAAGTTCCAAAGATATACAGATTAAACAATCTTAAACTATTAGCAATACTAGTTGTTGGATACACATTGTTATGTATTGGGTACCAATATAACCCATCTGAAAATAACCGACATATGGCAAAATTAGTATCCAAAAATTATACTTGATATTACTAAGAAAATTATTAATCTTAAACCAAAAAACCCTTTTGAATTCCCAAAGAATCCAATAAATTACCTTAATGTTATCATTGGAAAATATGTCAAAAAAGTCATAACAATGTTACAGGCCCATTGAAAACACAGCACCTGAATGTATCATAAAAAATGGAACAATAGGGCTACACAGTTGATGTAAAAATTAGAGCCACAATTGCTTTAAGTAGTTGTAAGGTGCCCAATAGTCCAGATGAACTAGTTCCAGTTGTGTCAACAAAATCACACCTTGATATTGTAGATAACCGTTATTGTCCAATTTGAGTTGCAAAACAGTCACTACACCATGCATTCTGTAAATAAGAAAATTTCACTCAAGCATACTTTCACGTAACACAGCTGTTGTATAATTGAGCCACATCACCCCGCAATGCTAAATAGCAAAAATAATCCTTGACCCAGAGACTGCGACCGAAACATGTGCATATATTCCATAGTCCTAAAGTCAAAATGCACTGTAGAAAAGTCAAGCCTTGAGTATATGTTATAATTGGATGATATAACAAAGTTACTGTTAGGTTCCAGGCCCGTAGGAAGTAATAGCTCCCAAATATGTCATGAAAAAATGGAATGAATCGACACCATAACAAGTATGAAAATACAAGCAACGGTTACCTTGAGTGCTTAAAAAATGCCAATAGTCCGATTAGCTGTTCACGATTGTTTCAACAAAAATACTATTGATATCTGTATTGCCATTTATGACCCTGTTATATAACCAAGAATGTTTTCTTCTATGGTCAACAATGTTATCTTCAAATACGGGGCACTGCAATGGGTGCATCCTTTGCACCCATATATGCAGATCTGTATATGGCCTACATAGAAGAACAAATCATCTATGATGTTACACACATTTACTTGGGGGAAATTGACATATGGCGTAGATATCTGGATGATTGCTGGATGGTGTGGAGGTCTGATATTGAATACCTCATGGAATTTGTGTGGTATCTCAGTGATAATAAGTGGGGTTTACAATTTACCATCAATTATCATTCATGCAAAATTACATATTTGGATGTATTCATCTGCAGAAATTATGACAACACTCTTCGTACTGAAGTATTTCAAAAATACCCAGAATATAACATCTTACTCCATGCATCCAGCTTTCATCTGGCCCATATCACAAAAAACATTCCCAAGTCTCAATTCACCAGGATGAGATGTATCTGTTCAGAAGAACACACGTTTGAATTTTTTCGTAAAGATTTGGCTAATAGGTTTCAGGAAAGGCTTTACAGCATGGGCTATGTACACACGACAAGCAATCATGCTGACAATTTAGATAAAGAGGACCTTCTTAAATACAAACAGAAATCGCAACACAAAAATAATACCTTACGGTTCATCACCACATATGGTAGGAACACCAACAGAGTCATTGATGCCATCAGACGACATTGGAATATTCTTTTAGCAGATCATTTTTTGTCACAACATTTATCTGATACTTGCAAATTTTCATTTAGAAATAGGAAGAATCTTGGAACTTATTTTAACCATTACAAGCATCATCATGAACCATCACACCAAAATATGATTCAAACTTCCATTTCTGGAGACAAGCTAGTTGGCTGTATGCCATGTGGCCACTGCAGCCATTGTAAACATGTGTTGAAGACCAAACAATTTTCCAGTAGTAATTGTGAGACCATATTTGACATAAAGTTTTTTGCAAATTGCAGTACAGATTGGATCATATACTTGACTTCTTGTAGCTGCCATGCATTTTATAAAGGACAGGCATCCAGACCCCTTAGATTACGCATTTCTGAACATCTTAGTGATGTCAAATGTAAAAGGTTGAGCAATGCCCTATACAAACATACTTTAAAACATACCACAGCAACATTTCACTTTGCTATCATTGACAAAATAGTAGGTGATAGAACTAATAAATCTGGAAGGCACTGTAAATTATATGTTAAAGAGAAAAAATGGATTGTAAAGTTAAGTGGACTGTTCCAGCCTGGTCTAAATGAATATTTATGAGCTCACCAATGAAATCTTTTGATTAATAATTTGTATTTGTATATAAGGACTGCAAGATGTTTGGCAAATTAATACTGATGAAGGCTAGGTTAATTCCATAGCCGAAACTGGTCTGTTATTTCTTGTTTTCCATTAAATTATTCACACAGCTCACAGTTGCTGGCTTTTGTTTTTGGTTTTACTATGTTTGATTGAGCCGTGCAATTACTTCTGTGCAGGGGAACCTTTTTTATGAACCATCAGAGCATACTCTGGATATGGGAGGGTGTACACACCTTTATTGATTTTACATACACATCCTTGATCTGCCATAGGACCATATCACTGCATATCTTAGCAGTACATGAGCCTGGGATGTCACATATGTCCTGTGCTTTCACATGCAGTGTCTACAGATTTGGTTAGGTGGGCATCTGCTGACCGCAATGCATACACACCATGTGGGCATATGTGTGCAAACCCTTATCATGATGGTTTATCACACCTATTGTTGTGTGTACTACAGCAGTCACTGCTCCTGGCAGGGGTATACCAGTGTGGGCGATCTGCATTTGCCAGTGTATGTTCTGTCTGCCCTACACATGTTCCTCTGTTCTGCATGATTGCAAGGTCTACTCATGTGCACATCCCATGGTGTTCACACACTGCCATCACTATTGCTGTGTGGGTAGGATTATGGCTGCCATAGGTCCTGAACCTGACTATGTGCAGATAGAGCCATTCCTACCATCCTTAGGATCCTTGCTGCAGTGCACTTGTGTGTCATGCTGAGACCCCCCTCCTCCTTCAGCTTTTATGCAGATGCATGACAAGTCATCCCTACACATGTGTTGCACTTTGCAGTGTCCCATACACTGAACACCACATGTTGCAGCCTACACCCAGCTGATAATGTGGACTACCGAAATGCCTTATGTCATAGTGTATCTCTGCAGCAGTTTCCATTGTCCTATAGGTATGTACATTGGTGTTGCACTGTATATGGGTGTTGTTCAGAACATGTCACTACTGTAGGCCATGTCTACCACCAGTATGTTACTCCCTGTGGACACATTCTGCAATGACGGGGTGTTAGTTATCATGCAGGTGTCTGACAAACCCTTCCAATACCCCATCATGGTCACCCCTGTGAGACAGTGCATTTCACAGCAACAACACATGCACATGTACAGCATGCATTCAGGATAGGTGTGTTACATGTATGCATGGAATATACCATCACCATTACATGCCCTGTGTGTTGGCAAGCATCGACATAAAAATGACTTACCAGCTACAGGTTGCTGCCTTGTTGTTATCCCGGAGGGACCTACATAAGAGGGTGAGAGATGCAATTTCAGTGGCCACACCTGTGGCAGTATTACCATACATCAATGGGACATTCCCATAATACAATCACATCTGGTCATCTGTTTATCACTACAATGCAGCAACACAATATATCTATGACATGTCAGATATACATGATCTACCTGTACCAATGCAGATGTTTACACAACAGTGATCTACAGATTTGCCCTGTGTCCTTACCTGCATGCTCCTCAGCCAGTGTGTGGGTGACACCCACCTCCACGAAGGAGTCCAGTGGTTGTTGGCTGTCTTGCTGGGCAAGTGCCATGAGGCTGGCCAGGAGCTCCTCCACACGTGTCGGGGAAATGGATGCCATGGACCCCCCCCTGTGGCAAGGTGATCCCCCTGGACTGCAGCAGCATGCCGATGGTCATTGTGAAGCAGGTCAGTGCAATGATGCTGGACTTGCTCATAACTGCAGTTGTGCAGTCCGACATCATTGACCCTGTGGACTATGTCATTCCACAAGGCAGTCTGCGCCTGTTGCTCGTGTGCATGCCTGCCAAACAACAGTGGGTAATGTTGGATCATGTGTGCGATCAACACTTCATTCTCAGCATTGGAATAGGTGGTCAATCGTGCATGTGCCATCGTGGCTGAAAGACATAAAGATGGAAACAGGTCTGAGCAACTCATATGGCAAGGTTACCATGGTTTGTAATACACATTTCTGTCACTCCCTCACCATATCAGCTTCAACAGACTGTACACACCACTCATTAGGTATGGCTACAGCTTACCTACCAGCTGGACAGATATTGTATTGTACCACACCTTCGGCTATATGATTGTAGCCATGTCCCCTGTATGGACACTATCATTGCTGGCCTGTTACAGACTATTCACCTGCATGCCATTGTCAGGGCCATTATGGTTACATATATGCCAGTGGTATGGCTGCTCTGAGATTGTTGCACATCTGACAGTCTATGTTACTGGGGATATCTATGCATGCTGCTGGACATGTACCAGGATTGTGTAGACTATTACTACCAACAAATGTTCTATAACAGTGACACAATAACATGTATATGTTCTATTAGCCAGCAGATCCACCTCTTAACACCCATCTGCCCATGATACCTGGCCACATCACATGTGTTTCCCAACCTGGGGCCTCCTCATGTACTGTTGCAGCAATACCATCAGGTGAAACCATCCAGGGGATGTTGTCACCCCCCCCAGGGCACACATAGACATGTTCCTGTCCCCTGAGCTCAGGTCTAGGGTCTGTTCCATACCGGGCAACACAGATACATGATGGATGTGCTACATCAGTCTGAGGCACCCAGTACACATTCACAGGGCCAACATGCTCCTCCTGCTCAGCCTCCAGACCAGGCACCTTCAGGACGTGGACTGCTGTTGTGAGTAGCAGTGGGTGGGAGGCAATGTTCCTATTGTGCCCATATTGGGGCCCATGGGGCATCCACATCACAGACTAAACACCTTCCACAGTGTTTACCCACCACATGTGTCACATACCACCCCTGTAGACTGTCCTCTATATCTACCAATCCTGACCACCTCCACATGTGTACGTGCTATACTTCCCCATATTCCCATTGCATACTTCACAGACGGGAGTAATGTGGTGCCAACAAGGGACTAACATGTGACATACCCATCCATGGTGCACACATTGCCACCTGTAGATATCTGTGTGTATTGCTATGTCTGCTGCTGCCTCACACATAGCATGCATCACTGTGGTAGTAATAATGTGCATATAGGTATATATCTATATATGTGTAGATATATGTGATGCTGTATCTATGTGCACATATATATGTCTACATATGGATATATGTATATTTATAGACATACATACTATGATGCTGACTCACACATAGCATGAAATGCTGTATCTGCTTACCCTTGGAACTTTTCTCCCTGGGCCTCCGCTGAAACTGGACATGCATCCAGTCAGACTATCACGGTCAACAAATGTAAAATAAAAAATAAATAAAATAAATATATATATATATATCTATATCTATATATATATATATATATATATATATATATATATATATATATATCTATATATATATTATATATGTGACATATGCACACATATGGATACCTATATGTGGGGTACATTCAGACATCAGCTCCGCAATCTCACAACAGCTTCCTGAACAGTTGCACTGTTCTACCTTGCTACACCACAGACAGATGCCACATATGGACATGGTCTGACATTAGGGGTGTATATGTAGGACCCGATTGCAGGTAACCTTATTACACACCTATGGTATTCCGGCATGCTACATTACAGATTCACCTGAGTATCCTGCCAGTGGTGGGTCATGGCTCGCACATGTCTATCATAATGGCATTACTTCCACCACCAGCTATTGGCCACATAATATACATACTTCCCATTACAACACACACACTATGATGGCTTACATCTTGTCTGACAGTGCTGACTTGCACAGTTAACAGCTATGGCCCACTACCCACAGGGACAAACACTACTGTTGTCCATAGCAGTTGTTCAGTTGAACATCATCACAACACCTGATGGCACATATAACTCATTCCACATCATCTATCCCATTATGATGGACCAGGTACTACATTCTATTACATGTAGATATACTTCACATACCTGTGGTGGGAATGATGTCTTGTTGAATGGCAGCTGGCTAAATGCCTGTGACTTCAGCTTTTAGTATGAAGAGCTTTGTCTTTTTTTTCTTTTTTTCTTTTTCTCTTTCTCTCTCTCTCTCTCCAGTAAATGAATTGAGCTGCTTTGAATAGATTGCAGTCTGGCTTTCATAGGTGATGCACATGATCAGGTGATGGCCTCTGCACCAATCAGTGCCCTCCACTTGCTAACTGCATGCAACTTGCTGTGTAGTACTTCCAGTAACCACTGTCTTGGCAATCACCTACTATAAATCCCTACATCATGTGGGCGTGGTCCCTTTACTTTTCCTGTGTTATGGACATCCTTCCTGTGTGTGGGCATCAGTGTTACAGACAGCAGGTAGCAATACCTCTTACAGGAGAACTGGCACACTCAGGCCAGCTACATATTTGTTGGAGATTCCAGAACAACAGACAGAGTGTGAGTAGAGTTGTGTTATGCTTTGTATAGTACTGGTGCTTCAGTATATGTGTGCACATACTAGTTTACCTTGGAATGCAGTCTGTCCGCATAGCTCTCAACTGTGGGCCTATCCTCTTGGTGGCCAGAGGTGTGCCTATCATGTTTTGTCTGTCCACCACACAGGTCCTGTGTCATATATTTCACTGGCAGTGTGTGTGTGTGTGTGTTGAGTGCTATCAGTACATGGCTACATCCATTTATGTTTCTATCCTCAATTCTCTGACTAAGGGTATTTTGCAGACCATCCTGTAACACCAGTGACTTGCTTAGTGTATGGCAACAGTTTTCCACATATGGGCCTGTGTTCCAGCCTCTCTCCTCCACCTACATACCAAGCTTTGCACATATGATATGCTGTCAGGGGTTGTTCTGTAGTGGACTGTGAGTATGTCATGCTACCATTCCTGCTATCAGTCCACTGCTGTTGTATCCCCCACACATACGCTGGGGCTGGGGCCATATATGTGTTAGCTTCACCTACACAATACATGTGTGCCCTTATGCACTCCAGAGGCCAGTGTATGTAACAGTGGTATATGGCCCTGTATTATTGAGTCTAGGGGGGATGCACCATGAATAACCTAGACTGTTACACAATGTGGAGGTATCAGGGGTGAGCTGCCTTAAGGTATCTGGATATACAGCACCATACACTTCACCTATATTTACATTACTTACATAAATTGGGTTAATGCAGGACTACTGCCTCCTGCCATACAGACTGCTCTGTTTGTCAGTGTGCTTGTGACGGTGTCAGTTATGCCTTGTTATGTAACAGTTACATCCCATTTGGTCAGCTGAAGTCTTTACCACCTAGTGATTTTGTACAGAGTGTAGATAGAGGCTGCTGAACTATACACCTGCATTACTTACTGTTGATTGTTTGGTATCCTGTGGCCCAGTCTGTCTTTACTATTGCACAATTTGAAGGGCTTGGTCTGGACAGCAACAGTTGTGAATCTTTCCAGACTATGGTATTAGTATAACTGTTTCACACTTGCATTACTCTGTTTATATGGATGTCAGTGTCTGAACAGCTATATACCATGGTATATAGAACTGCAATAGTACACAAATAAAGGTTTTCAATTTTTGAAAACCTGTGTGTGGTGTTTTCCTATGACCTCTCTGTAAGGATATGTTGCAAGCAACGATTGTCATTTGTATGGGTGGCCCATACTGTGTCCAGTAGTGAAGGTGTTAACTGTAGGTATAGTGGCTGTTCCATATTGTGTGCACCTTCTACATATGTATCTTATTGTATATATCTCTGCTTGTGTATGTGTCTGTGTATATGTATCCTGGTAATGTTGATAGCTCCCACATTTTACATTTCCTATGGGAGCCAGACTGTACCGCAGGATATGTTACCAATACCAGCCTGACATCATACAGGTGGAATGTAGTACTGTTAACATCCTGTGTCCATGTCATGTCAGGTCCTGGTTATGGGATCTGCAACACTTGGTACTGTATTGCAGGGTGGATGTGTTTGGCTGTGGGGAGTATAACTATTCATACAAGACATATATTGTTTGGGGCCTCTCAACCCCATTAATGGTGCATGTGGACATATATGTTTTAGTTAATCTACCATTGCTATCTACAGAGGTATGACTATATATACCTATATAGATATATATAGCTTCTTACATATATAACTATGTCCGTATATACCTACATAGATATATATCTGCGTACATATATGTAACTTGCTGTGTATATGTGGACATATAGGTATAGACATATATATGTGTCGATGTAGGCATTTGCATGTATATATATGTATATATTTTTAAACACACACATATATATATATATATATATATATATATATATATATATATATATATATATATCTACATATATAGATACGTTGTATCTGTTTAGATATTAATATATTTACACACACACATGCATCTAAATGTTGGAATACATTTGCTGTACTGTTGCATGACTGGGCTGGATGATATGTTTTTGAAAACATCAGAGTTATATATATCTGGCATGGCTTAGTGGTAAATCACTTTGTCTATGGTGTGCAGGGTCTTGCGTTTCAGCCTTGCAGGGGCTATTTATTTTGTTGCTAGGCAGAACACGGGCCATTGGCTACAGAGTGATTAAGGCACTTTAAAGGAGTTGTAAGTGGGTTTGCATGGGTTTGTGCAGAGGTAAGCACTGCTAACTTCTGGTTATAGTGTCTTATACCCAGTTAGCTTCTAAATTGCTTAACCTGTGTAGGCATTGCTTACCCCCATGCAAAAAGGCTTAAACCTGCTTACTGCTGCTTAAAAGTGCTTACTGCCGATTACCCCCACGCTAATTTCTTTAAAAGAAAAGAAAAAGGGGTTAATAGGAAAGTAGTGAAAAAAAGGGCATAAAGAGGGAAAGACAGTAGGGAAAATATCCAGGGATGTGCAGGAGGAGTGTAGGGGAGGTCCATAACTGCCAGTTTCTTGTACAGCAACAGCTGTGCATATACACTGAATTTGGAGGTAGATTTGGACACTCAAACCCCTGGGAGAAGTGTGAGGACAACCATAATAAGTTGTAATGCCAGTTAGACCATATTACAAGTGTCCAGTGGACACGTGTGAAATGGACAGCTATGTATGGGGCATGATTTTTTTGTGGGATTTTTTTTTTCAGGTGAGAATGTGATGTTGGCAAGGGGTAGTAGGTATATTTGGGGAGGTAGGTTGGGTAGGTTAACAGACAAGACAAGCAAGATGCATACAGGGGCGATATATGACATATGTGGGGGGTAAACACCTTCATGGGGAGGGGTGTTGAGATATCGGAAGCCCACAAGCCCCCTAGTGGTAACAGTGGGACTGAGGTCCCCACCCATGGGCAGTTACCACTGCACCTCCAGAGCCCCGAAGGTGGCTGTGCTGGGGGCTGAGTCCCAGAGACAGGCTGACTCTCTAATCGTGACTCACGGCCCTCAAGCTGGTGTAGAACATCACCAAACTGCTCGTTGATCACTACGCTACACTACCCCAACCTGGCGATGGGTAACAGGTGCTTGTCAGTGCCCATTCCCAGGGGGGATGAGCCCCATCCCCTGTGATGGTTTCAACCAAAGGTGGTGCAGAACCAATGGACAGGGAGGTCCCGGATTGGGCCATAGACATGTTGGTGCCCGGTGCCACGACCAGCTGAGGTGGGACAGGTGGTTCCGCTAAGACCGGCCTTCTCAAGCGTGCTATAGTGTTTAGATTTCATCAACATTTGTGGGTTAGCAAAAGTCAACACATTTCACGGTTAGGTATAACAGCATGCATAGATATTCCCATTAAACCAGACACCAGATATGGAACAGTTGCATAACAAACAGAACATATGCGTATATGGGACCACAGTGGTAATAAGAACAGCATGCAGGTACATCGATGGCATCATGCCAGTAATGTTGGAATAATTCAATATAGCACATGCATGGGAACCATGAAAATATTTATCAAACAGTTGGACATCATCAGAGTCATTACATACCAGTTGGGGTGGGTATGTTGAATATTGTTGGAGATATGTTGGAGGGAGAGAAAGATGCCAATTAACAGCTAGGATATTCCTGTAGTCCACATTACTTTCCTAGTCAGTGCTGTTATCTGTACCATACAAGTCTTACTACACTACCCTATAGCCTTTGTTTGGACAGTGATATGGCTGTTCTCATCATTACACATGAACCAGATTTACCCTGCAGTATACACCTCTTACCTGGTATATCTGTGGAGGGAATGTTTGTTAACACTAACTGACTGTTTCTGAACATACTCCCGGATTCCAGGTTGTTGTTTTGCACATAGCTATCCAACTCTTTCTGCACAGACTCTGGCCATGTGTTGAGCACATGCTGGTGTGCCGGGACATATCTAGAATATTGCCCTGTTCCACCTTTAGTGACCTGACACACACACATATACATGCTTTCCTACACAGTTATACTATGTAGCACAGTGTGGGTGACAGTGACCAGTGATACTTTATTATTCAGAGAAACTGCAACACTCATAGTCCCCTACAATACCAATGTGAACAGTACCAGTACAGGTTATAATGGTCTGTATTTCTCAGCACAGTGTTCGTATCCAACAGACCTGTTGGAGCAATGTTTGCTAGCACTACCTGACTGTTGCCACACAAAGTTCCAGATTACACATTAGTATTATGCACATGCCTCTCATTCTGTTACTGTACACACTCTGGTCACAGCTTGACAACATGGGAGTGTAGATATGACATACTTGAAATATTACTCTCCTAACAGTTTGGGGAGTTGCTACAATGACAGGTGTGTTCTCATGATGTTTGACAATCACTTGTATTCCCTGTTTGCTGGCTAAACATCTGGGATCATCCCACAGACTTACCAGGGGGACAGGCAGCAGATATGGGCACATATACTGGGCATTTTGGCTTCACCTGTACAGTTGTGGAGTATGAATCTGTATGCAGTCTAATTCCACTCCCAGGATTCAGACCATGGCTGTGTCTGCTACAACTTAAACACTGTCCATCACAGTTGTGTCTGCTATATAGATATTGCTGTATATCTCCAATCTGCTTTCTGTCTTATTAATCCCCTGTGCTTTTGCATTCTGACCTTGTATTACAATACTCCTATACAGATTTCCTAAGCCATTATATGTTGCATGACAGTGTGGGCGACAGTGATGTGTAATACCTCATTATTCAGAGCAACGGCATATCATTCTTTTATTTCTGTGGGAGGAATGTTTATTAGCACTACCTGAAAGTTCCCACACAGAGTACCAGATCCCACATTACTATTATGCACATACATCTCACTCTGTTACTGTACACACTCTGACCACAGCTTGACAAGTTGGGATGTAAATGGGACATATGTGACTTGTTAATCACATAAGGTATTGGGGAGTTGCTTGTGTGTCCCAGCTATGTTCTCATAGCTGTGTGTCAATCAGTTGTATTTCCTGTTTGCTGCCTATACGTCTGGGATCATCCCACTGATTTCCAAGGGGGACAGGTTGATAGGCAACAGATACGGGCCACTTTAATTCACATTCTGGACATATCTGTTTTGTCATGCTATTACACTTGCATTGACTTACGAACAATATGAAACTCTTCCTGCCATATTCGCTAGTGTATGCAGTACTTACCTTGAACAATACAGGTTTTATACAAACAATTCATTTACTACTACTTTTATTTTTATTTCCTATGATAGTAAATGCATGAGTATTACTGACCTGCCTCATGTCCCAACCTCGTCAGGCGACTGATGTGGGCCTCCTGGTTCATGACCTGCTCCATTGCAGATGTGGGGGACATAAGAGGAATATTTAGCCATACCTATCCATGATATACCTGAGCTGGCAATTATTACACACATACTGGGGTGATACACATGGCTGGAACATCCCCTAATGCTCTAGCCTCTTGGAGCCACTCCTCCAAGAGGAATCCCTTACACTGCTTCAGGTAGGCATAGTGATGCCTGACCTGCTCACTAGTTTGGGGTATGCCAATGGCACTGGTGAGGTCACGGGCGAGACGGTTCCAAGCCTCTGCCTTATATTGCAAGCCCTGGTACTGGCCCTGCAGCAGTCTCTGAGCATGGTCTTTAACTAGGAGTCCTGCCATAACCTTGGACACCTGGATGCACCAGCACTGCGCCCAGAAGCACACACCTTCTTCCCTTACTGCCATAGAGCCTGCAAGGTGAAGCTACAACCAGTTATGAGATGTATTCCACCTCTTGAGTTTACGTAGGGCTGATTTTCCACACTTTTCCATGATTGGCTGTTTTTGAAAAGGCTAAGCTATGGGCAAACCTGCTTAGCTAGGGTTAGCATTGTTTAACAGGGTATACCACTGGGCACAATGAGTTAGCTGATCTGCACAGTGCTCACACCTCCTAAGTTGGCCTGTGCAATGCTTAGCATTGCTTACATTAGACTTTGCATTATAATGCCTTTTTGGCATTGAGTTATTAATCATTACACCTTATATGTATGCCTGGTATCCATGATTAATGTGTACTTACACTCTGTGGGGTCCTTGTGTTTTATTGGGGACTTCAATACTCTATTACAATCACACCTCACTTCTGGGCTTACTGCTGTACTCCAGTTCACATATTTATGTTATGCAGTGGGTTGTGGAACATATGACTGTATACTGATTCCTTTCACAGGTACAGTTTGGTTATACTCTGGTGAGGACATGTCTGCTGCTACCTCATTCTTCTGTACTTCTGTATGGCTTTGTGGTTAACTAACATGACTATGATGTATAGGGTCCTGGGTTCGAGACCTGCATGGCTGTTTATTTTGTTGATGGGCAGAACAAGGTCCATTGGATACAGAGTGATTAAGGCACTTTTAAGCAGTTGTAAGTGGGTTTACGCAGCGGTAAGCACTGCTAACCTGCCGTTACAGCTGTTTACAGAGAGTTAGCTTCAGAATTGCTTAGCAAGTGTAGGCATTGCTTACCGCCACGCAAACGGGCTTAAGTCTGCTTACTAGTGCTTAAATATTTTATTATTTATTTATTTTACATTTGTTAACCGGGTTAGTCCAACTGAGCTTTTGGCTCATTTTCAGTGGAGACCCGGGGAGAAAAGCTCCGCAGAGTGTTATAGCATTTTACAAAATAAACAGTTTAAGAAAGATTAAACATTAGCTAGTAATACAAAAACAGTTAACAAAATAGCTTTTACTGCAATCTACAGAAAGGAACAGGGTAAAAATGGCATAGAGGAAGTAATGCTTTCAAATTCCTATTTGGTTATATATAGAGTGTGTACAATAGAATAGCATAGAAATAAAGTAGTTATTTTAGTAAGACAGAGATGTAGAAGTTTATTAGGATAGACAAATGATGATAGGGAGATGAGAGAGGAGGAATTGAAGGGGAGAGATATAGTGGTAGAAAAAGTTAATAAGTTTAAGAAGGCTGGTAGGGGAGGTTATAGAAGGTGGAGCAGGGTAGTTTTTTGGGGGGGCGTACAGTGGCAGGACCACTTGTTTGTTTGATATCTACACGTGGCTAGCTTAAAATGCTTGGAATCGTCAAGGGACCTAATTTCTTGGGGTAGTAGGTTCCAAGTTGCAGCTGGGTTATAGTTATAGAGTAGACATCCTGTTTTGGTTTTGGGTTTATAGAACTGCAGAAAGTCTTGTTCTGAGCTACGAAGTGTCCTAGTTGGGGAATATTTAGATATAATAGATAAAAGGCTTGGGCAGTAAGATGGTAGAGGATGGAGTGGATAATTTGTAGTTGGTGTAGTAGGAGCAGATGAGGGAATTTGAGCCAGTCCAATTGTTTAAGGGATTGGCAGTGGTGGGATTTGTAGATTTGGTTTGCAGAAAATCTAGCCACCTTATTGTAGGTAGTTTCAAGTTTTGAAATGAGTGTGGAGGAAAGGTTTGTGAATAATTGACAGCTATAGAGAAGGGTGGATAGAAGAAATGCATGGGAGAGAGTTATTCTGGCTGTGTTTGTTAAATGTCTCTTATTATGATAAAGAAATCCTAGCTTCTGGTGAGTCTTTTTGATAGAAGTAATGACTTGGAGATCAAATTTTAGCTGGTCATCTATTATGACACCCAGACGTTTGTGTTGGGTACAGCAGTAATGATAGTGTTATTGCTAGATAATATGGAAAATGTAGTTTTGAGATTGGAGAGGTTTTTGGGGAGGAAGAGTAGGAGCTTGGTTTTCTTAGGGTTTAGAATTAGTTTGTTATCTCGAAGCCATGACTCTATGGTGCTGAAGGATGCTTGGGTAGTAGAGAGGAGGTCAGATGGGTTATCTGCAATGGTGATGACAGCAGAGTCATCAGCATATTGTATGAGTGAGGAGTGGGGACAAGAGGTGTAAAGTAGATTTGTGAAAATAGTAAAGAGTAGTGGCCCTAGTATAGAGCCTTGGGGAAATCCCATTGGCACATGAAGGGGGGGGGATAGTGCTGAATGCCATTTAACAGCTTGTTGGTGGTTAGAGAGATAGCTAGAAAACCAGGAAATGGTGGGAGGAGAGAAGATTAAGTAGGAGAGTTTGTCCAAGTGGAGGGGATGGGAGACAGTGTCAAAGGCTTTGGAGAGGTCGAGGAACAGACAAGAGACAAGTTTATTGTTGTCATGGGCCAGTGAAACAGTATTGATGAAGGATATTAGCGCAGTTGTAGTGCTATGTTTGGGACGGAATCCATGTCGAGTGTGTGTTAAAAGGCTCTCATGTTGAAGGTGCTGTATTATCTGCTTGTGAATGCATTTCTCTAGAATTTTTGAGAGGAGAGATATTATGGCAATAGGTCTAAAGTTTGGTATATCAGAAGAATTGCCGCCTTTGTGTATAGGTAATGTAAAGAAAGTTTTCCATATTGCTGGGACATGAGATTCAGAGATAGATCGGTTAATGAGGATGGAAACCGGGTAAGCAAGGGGTTCAGCTGCTATCTGTAGGAAATATGAAGGTAGATTATCAGCTGAGGAGGAGCAGGGTTTGAGTTTGGATAGTAAGGATTTGATATAGTTAGTTGAGACGGTATTAAGGGAAAAGGAGTTCGTAGGATAGGGAGGGGAAGTAGAGATTGTGGAATTATTGGCATTTTTATTAGTGGGCAGAGCATTTATAATTGAAGTTATTGAGTCAATAAAATGATTGTTAAATGAAATGGCAGTTTCTTCTGGGGTTTTATCTGGGCATGGGTTAGAAGGGGAGGGGTTTCCAGGATGTAGTGTATGATTGATAGTGTTCCAGAATTTTCTTGGGTTGGATTTTAGGGTAGTGGGAGGGTTTGCATAAAAGTTAGTTTTGTCTTTGTTGATAATTTTATTTATTTGGTTCCTAAGTACTTTATAGGTCTGTAGGAGAGAAAGGGTCCTATTTTTAGTCCTCAATTTCCATATCCTGTCTCGTTTTTTCATTAGAGTTCGGGTGGATTTGGTCAGCCAAGGAGCGGTGTTTGATTTGATTCTCATTGCACGGAGGGGGGCTACAGAGTTAAGGATGTTAAGAAAGGAGGTGTTAAAAGAGGGGACAGCGTCCCCTAAGGGGAGAGTTGTGAGATGAGACCAGTTAATTCTTGAAAGTTGGTCAATGAAGGAGTGGGGACTGAGTGTAGAGATTTTGCAGGAAGTGATAAACTTGGAGGGTCTGGTGAAATGAGGAGTATGCCTGGTTACTGAGACAGGGCAGTGGTCACTAAGGGTATTAGGTAGAGTGTGAGGGTTAAGATAGTTTTGGGGGTGAGAGACTAAGATCCAATCCAGAAGAGACTGCGGTAGGTGAGATTTGTTAATATAGGTAGGGGTAGTGATTAGCTGCTTGAATCCATGTAGGTTTATACAGGCGGTAGAGTCGGGAGTTTGTAATGAGAGCCAATCTATGTTTATGTCCCCTAGTATGATGGTATCATTATGGATGGTCTGAGAGAGGTGAGATAGGATGTTTTCAAGTATACTAAGATTGTCACCAGGGGGGATATATATTGCTATGACAGTTATGGTAGTAAAGTTATTAAGTTTAGCATTGGCTAGTAGGAGTTCAGCTGTAGAGAAAGAGAGTAGAGGGAGGATTGGACTAGTTATAGAGAGGTGCTCAGGGTAAAGTATAACTACACCACCACCTCTTTTCTTTTGTCTGTCAAGTCTTAGGATGCTGTATCTAGGTAGGGTAATTTCCTTATCTAGATTGTATGGCTTTAGCCAAGTTTCAGTTAGGGTGACTATGTCTGGAGTATAGTTAGCTAACCAGGCATGGAAGTTCTGAACTTTATTTACTACACTCCTGGGGTTGATAGAGCAGAGTGACAATTGTTTTTTAGGACGAGTGGGGTTGGTCAGATTTTGTGTGTTAGGCTTTTTATTCTAAGTAGGGAGGGAGGGGCCTGGGTTAGGATGAATGCCCCTGATAAAAGAAGTGGTTTGAAATAGAGTAGTTGTTTAAGTGGGTAGATGTTTCTTTTCTGCTTAGAGGATGTGGGAGAGGGGGAGATAGTTTTATTTTAGGAAGGGGGAATAGTATGGTTTGGAATGTATATATAGGTTTGCAGATCAGCATGGGGTTTAGTGTTTGGATTTAGAGTCCAGTTAGTTGGGAGAAAGAAGGGCGAGGAAGATGTGTGTGGTAGGAAGTGATGAAGTAAAATAAGCAGAGTATTGGTATTAGGAACAAGGTTTGTGGTTTGAAAGGCATGATATAGGGATAGAGTCTGTAAAGAGGGTAGGAAGGAAAGGTGGGAGATAAGCAATGTTTTATAGGGAGGTGATATAGGAGAGGAGGTGTGTCAGAAAGGAAGTAGTTAGGAGGGGCTTGGAGGGAGTCAGAGAGGATTGGTTATGATGGATAAGTATAAAGGAAATGATATGGGGGTGGGTGGAGAAGGGGGTGATATGCTTACTACTAATGGGGGTGGGAAATATGCTTACTACTGCTTATTTGTGCTTAAACCTGCTTACTTGTGCCTTATTCATTATGACACTGACACCTCACGTGTGCATTTACTGCAGTACTCCAGTTAATAATTATATGTTATTTAGTGGGTTATGCAACATAAACATTAGTCATAATGAGACTCTGAGGATACCAGTTTACTGGTGAAAGCGCTAAGTCTGTATCTTGTGGCAATAAAGGATTTCTTTTCGTATTTGCTGCAACTGTTTTTCTTCCATTGCTGTGGTGGATAATTGTTTGTTCGTTTCATCGTTGTGGATCCTTGTGTTGGTATCCAGTTCTGTTTTTTATATTAGTCATAATGTGCTTTGCCATAGAAAATGGAAGGTGCTGCTGGGGGACTCGGACCGGGAATGCCTGCTCATAAGGCGAATGCTCTGCCCACTACACTATTGCTATGCTGCTTCATTTGCATATATCTTCCTTGTTATCCTCTTCAGCCATTTAAGCTGCATTAACCGTAGGTAAGCGATGGGCACATCCGCGGACCTATGGTTAGCTTTAATCGGATTTTTAAAAAAAGAAAAGGTTTCTTCATTTTATTCATATATACTGTTGTTGTTGTACACAAGGGGGACTGTTGTGATCTCGCTCACTGGATACCCCTTTCTGCTGTTTTGCATTGTGGGGGTATGTATATTCTGAGAGATCTGCTCTCAGACATGCCCCCCTGCACTCTTACATACTCCATGTAAGATTAAGCTAGTCCTGCACGGAAGATTATTAATTCCGGGGGAATGTCTAAAACAACACAAATGTAGAAATATTTATATTATATACATTAGCTAGGCAATATAATGAGGTAGGGTAATGACTTTTGCTGAAAAAATGAGAAGCATAATAGTAAAGATTGCCTGTTGAAAATTGTTATTTGAGTTATTTGAATGAGAAAAACTAAATGAAGAGTTGTTTTAACTAAGTAATTGAACTGATATGGAAACTTTTTGATTACCTGACAAGATTTTTTTAACTTTTGATCAATATTTGGGGCATTAATGAAGACCTTTTTAAGTGTTCCTCATGAGTTTGTATATATATCATGATGCTTGGCAGCTTAAGTGCTGTGATACATTTCCTCCAATCATCCCTGTTTTACATAGGCTATTTCTTAATAAAAAAAAAGCTTTGTAAATGGTTATTAAAATTTTTACCCATATAAATGAGATTTATCTCTCATTAACAGAACCTTACAGACAGCATTTAAATGTGTCCATAGACTTTAATTAATGCACTTCCCCCACCACCTACATATGTGGTAGTATGTCCATTAAAATCCATGGGCACACTCTTATGCTAGTTTTGATGATGTCCCAGATCCCTACCAGGATAGATAAACCCAACCAAAAAGAAAGCATACTTGACTGGGTACTCATAAATAGTCACCCCCAACTGTACCTGGTACCCTCCCTGATGGCCTAAGCAATCACCTTCTCACATATGTAATTAAGCACAAAGCCATTATTTCCCAACAACCCTTACTCAGAAAGGTTAGAAATTATAAAAGTTTTGACCCTGCCAAATTCCAACAAGAACTAAAGTCATGTAATTGGTCTATTCTAAAACACCTCCCCTTAGAGGAAGCAGTAGCATACTTTAACAACAAATTCCTTGAGATCCTTGATTTGCATGCACCCGATCGTTCAAAGAGAACAAAGGCACAAACTGTGCCATGGCTTTCTAAAGAGTCTAAACTCAAAATTACCCTTAGAAACAAAGCATGGGCTTTATGGCATTCTTCTCAAGACCCCTAAGATCACATTAAATACAGGCAATCCAGGAACAAAACTAAAAAATCCATTTTACAAGACAAAAAACAATACTACTGCAATTTACAGACAGTAAATCAAAATAACCCTCAGAAGTTTTGGGAAGGTTTAAATAATCTACTACATCCTGGACAAACTTCAGCCCCAATCCCTGCTGCTACTATTGATAAAACCCCTGAAGATGTTTCTGACAGTTTTAACCGATTCTTTACTGAGACAATTCAAGCCCTAGCTAGCCAATTACCTCCTAGCTCCCCTGGTCCTGAAAGTACCACCCCAAGAAACCTACTTGCATTCAGCTTCCAACCAGCCGCCACTTCACTTATCCGTACCTTGATCAAAAAATTAAAACCCACTACACTTTCTGCTGATCAACTCCCTGCTGAGTACCTACAAAAATCAGCTGATGCTATTGCTTACCCCATCTCAATACTAATCAATTGAACCATAGTAGAAAAAATTCCCACCATCTGGAAAATATCCTATGTAATCCCACCTTCACAAAGGAGGCAGCTCGACTGAATTCTCCAGTTATAGGCCAATAGCTATACTCTCTCCACTTGCAAAGACTATGGAAAAATGTATTCATAGACAACTCATGCACCACCTAATCCAGAATCACCTTATGGGAGACAGTCAGCATGGCTTCCGTCCTCATCACAGCCTACTTCAGCCCTCCTAGCCTTTACCAACTCCATAAACCATAATCGCAACAATAATTATATATCCTCAGCCCTTTTTTTGGATCTTTCCAGGGTATTCAATATGGTTGATCACCAACTTTTAATCCAAACCCTGCAAACATTCTGTCTAGATACTAGAGCCCTTCAATGGTTTCAATCCTACCTAAATGGTCGACAGTAGGCTATCCTCTGGCAGAACAAACTCTTTAATCTTCTACCTAACACCCATGGAGTACCACAAGGCTCTATACTAGGGCCCTTGCTGTTCTCCATCTTCATTAACGACCTTCATACTGTCATTCCAAAAGTCAGCTGTATCCAATATGCTGATGACTCTACTCTGATTTGCTCGGCCAAATTTCCAATAGAGTTATGGTCAGCTACCCAGACCACCTTTAATACAATAGAAAACTGGCTTTCTAAATGTTGCCTGATTCTAAATCCCAAAAAAACTAAAATGCTGTTATTTTCACCAACACGTAGGTCTACCGCTTTCACCTTTACCATAAATTCAAATGATGGCACACTAATCTCCCCTGAACCCTCTACAAAACTATTAGGTGTCATCATAGATAATAATCTAAAATTCGACCTACATGTTAACCAAACTATCAAAACCATCAATAAAAAAACTAGGGTCACTTTACAGAATAAAAGCCTTCCTAACCCCTCCAGCTAAAATTGCCATAGCTCGCTCTCACCTTCTTTCAACCCTTCTGTATGCATCCCCTCTACTCTTGAATTTAAACAAGACTGCCCTTAATAAACTCTCAATTTGCTACAACCACATTGCAAGGTTTGCCCCTGGGCTGCCTTTTAGGACACATCATTGCATCAATCTAAATCAGCTTGGGTGGCTTGAGCTACCCAGCCTAATCCAGTATAACCAACTGATTATGGCCTATAAAATCCTCTATAATCTGGGCAATACTCCTGCACTTAAAAATATTATCACCCCCTATAACAATCCTAGACTGCTTCGATCTTCTAACAAACTACTAATTCAGACTAGCAAAATTAATAACACAGCCGGTAACTCTCTCTTTGCAAACTCTGTAAGTAGACCCCGGAACTCTTTTCCAGCTGATATTACCTTACTTTCTACCTTAGGTCAATTTAAAACTAGACTCAATCAACATTTGGCACTTAACTGGCTATGTCAATGTATCAAGCCTGGCTAACTCTCTCTAGAATGTGTAAAAATCTGTTAACCAGTTTACTGTGTAATTTAATTTAATCCTGACTTACGCTCAGGATTAACTCTAACCTGTGGAACTTGTTTAACATGCTTACATATGTAATCACTGTAAATAGTCTGTTTGTAATATGTAATGCTGGTATTATGTAATGCTGTATCTGCTTACCCTTGGAGCTTTTCTCCCTGGGCCTCCACTGAAAATGGACATGCATCCAGTCGGACTATCCTGGTCAACAAATGTAAAATAAATAAATAAAATATATGAAGGCGTTCACTGAAAAAATGTGGAATATAAGTTTAAACTAATAGCAAGGAAAATACATCATGGCATAAGAGACACCAGATGATAGTAACAAAGATAAACACAAACTATGAATAAACACTTTAATATTGTGGGTATGATTCCCAAAACTTTAGGATGATGACTGAGAAGCAATGATTTGTGCAATGTAGTTTATTGCTAGGTGTTGAAAAGACTACTAAGGGAAAGAGCTCTGACATGGTTGCGAGAAATTCTAATAATAAGTCAGCTTGCAAGATATGAAGAAGGAATCTAATTTAAGAAGTTTAAATAGTTCAGCTCTCTGTTCTAATAGTACCCATTTATCTTTTGTAGTAGTAGTTGTAGTAGTAGGGAAGTGGTGTTCTCTTTTAGGGGAAACTGTTGTGAGCACACAAATCTGTTTGAAGACACAGATCTGTTCGGGTATGCACTTACATGCAGTAGATATTATAGGTAGGTTACAGGAAAGATGACAACATATTAGAAATTATCTTTTCATTCATCAGAGTTTAAGTTATTGTGAAGAATTTGACAGTTTGGGGGAATAATACAAAGCTCTTCTTTGGTCCTAAATAGCCCGTCCTTATTTTTTTTTTTATATTTAGAATAGAGAGTAGGTTTAGGTATTTTTTTCTTTATTTAGCCAACCCTTTCTTCATCATACAGGACTTCTACCCAAGTGCTCCAGGTCTACCAGTCTGACTCAGAATCCTGGACGTACTCTGATATTGGCTGTGGCTTGCACTGATCTAAAGTGCATATTGGGGGGACCTGGCTCTCTACCCTCTGCTGGGGGATTTTTGTTTATGACCTATTCCATCTCCCCTTCTGCTAATCATGGTTACACCAGAGGGTTTGGCATGCAATGGAGATGTGTGGTATATCACCCCACCTACACAATAACTAAGCCATGCCTCCACCCTTCTCACACTCTGGACCACAAATCGCAATCCACACAAATGTCCTCAGTCTCCACCAAGGATTGTGGGAAATGCCATATCACTACCTTCCTGTCTTAGGATTGTAGCACTAGGATTGTAGCACCCATAGCTCCCTTCACTCTATCAGAAGCCTGAGCTGCTAATTAAACCCGAGTCACCTGGGCTTTAGTCAGACCTTTAATCCTCTGTGCCACAAGAGTGGCAGGTTTATGGTAATTATTTAATTATTAATTATTTATTGTAGGGAGAAGATGCAGTACTATTGGTAACCATGTTGTATGTGCATAGTATAATTGGTAGGTGCAGAAGGTCAAACAGCAGTATGTAGATGGATAGAGAATAGTAATGAGGATAAGTCAGAACCCAGGAATACATCTTTTATTAGACTGTGGGCGAGGTTCCAAACCAAAGTCGTGGACAGTGCAGCACACCAAGGGAAAACTTCAGCGGACCAGCTCTGGATGCAGTTACAGAAGACATTCCAAAATCAGTCAGAATAATTATTTATTCAGCATAGGACAATTATGGGCACTGTACATACCCATCAGATTCCAAAACACAATGTCCACACCCTCTCTAACTTAAATGAAACAAAGTGCTTTGCCGACTATGTTGCCAAAACCCATGGCAAATGCTATTGCTACCCAAGGAAAGGAAATTATTATGACGGATATCTGTGGAATCCATAATACTACTGAAAAATAAAAACAGATTGCAACCACCAGTGAATGAATTTCAATAGGCTGTAGGGCTGCAAGCTATAAAGGAAAATAAAGCATCCCAGAAGGTAACCAGTTAGATACAGAACCAGACTACAACTAAACCAACTGTCAGGGGAGGAAATAATCAACAAACAGCTGGTGCAGGTTGTGTGTACCATGTAAACCCCACATATGTCTATTCACATAATGCAAGGCAACCCTACACCTGTTCAAACCAAAGTCTGTCTGAATTTAGATATACTGGGATCAGGGACATTCCAACAACATATGAGGGATGCTGTATGAGTGCCCCAGAGAACTTCCAGTCACATTGTCTTACAATTTCTGGCAGCAATGTGTGACAAGGTAGCTTAATAAATCCATTTCCCATCTAGGGTCTTGGAACAATGAAATGTCATGCACCAGTACTACAACATCATCAACTTCCCCTAGGTTCTAAGCAATAGACCACACCCACATCCCATTTAAAACACTGTGGATCCTGTAGCAGAAAGGCACATAAATAGAAGGAGGGTCATTGCTGAACTGTCAGGTGGTGTGCTGTGCTGGTGGCAGCATAATGAATATCATTGCAACACACCCTGGCAGTGTCCACCATGCTGCAATATGGAAGGAAAGTGGTCTGAGGGCTGCTTTGAAACATGGCAAAATACCTGAAGGGCTACTGCAGGGTAAGTACAAAAACAAGGCTAGGATGTAAGCAGAATACACCCCTGTTCAACAGTATGCATGATGAAAAACAGGTTTCACCACACCCCCCCCACCAACAGGTGACTGTGGATATCCATTTGAGCCATAGCTAATGACATCCTACACAGCCCCATCCAACCCTGCTGCGTAGGTATACAATAGACTCCACTTTGCAATGAGAAACACCATTGAGTGTGTGTTTGGTGTGCTGAAAGCCAGATTCAGATTTCTGGAAACATCCATAGGGTGCACTGCAATACACAACTGACAAGGTGACAAAGATGATTACTGGGTGTGCAGTACTTCACATCATGTTAACAACCACACATTTATTTTATTTATTTATTTATTTGCAGTTTGATCACCGGGCAAGTCCACTGGGCTCAAATGACCCATTTTCAGTGGAGGCCCGGGGAGAAAAGCTCCAACATACACAATACAGTACAGATTCAAAAGATACAAAAGTATTAAAAGATACATTGTATAGAACAGTTTACAGCTATGTACATTCAGTAAAGGGTGGTTTACCTGCCACAGGTGTGGGTGACCTACTCCAAGAACTCCAGATGTCTGAAGATAACATGTCACAGCTGTCAGAGAAGGATCAGGAGGACAAAGGAGAGAAGAAGCAGGCATGCCCAACAGAGGATGTGGCCATAAGCCACACACCTTTGAGTCATAACAAGCCCCACATACAGAAGTACACAGAGTAAACACTGATGTTCATTTGTTGCCCCACAACAGCTGCACAAATGGCATCAAATCGAAATAACCCACTAGATGCACACATTGAGCATTGTACATAACATAATCGTAACATATAATAGCATGAACATATACCAAACAATAATGAGAGGAACTATCAAATCAAACCAAAAGTGCCACAGGTATGCATACATTGTCACACTGGTGTATGTGTGAGTGACAGACAACAAGGGAAATTGTAATGTAAACTCCATCCCTATCAGTCCACTATCAAATCATGCAAACATGAAAGCAAGTCATCACATATTGCATTACTCTTGTCAATATCACTATTAACATATGCCAATGTGAAAGAGGGAATAATTATCAGAAAGAGAATATAGTCACCTAGGTAAGTATAATTAACAGAATCTTGTGGCACCAGATCTCACAACAACCACATACAGATGAAATTGTCAGTGGTTTGCCCAGGGTTCATCATTCCCACTTGGTCAGAATGACACTACAGGACACGCACTGGATAAACTCTTAGTGTTACTGTAATGCAGTCTAGGGTACCCACACTGGTGGTTTACACCATGGTCCTGGCTGCTCCTAATGTCCAGAAACACTCAGGTCACGTTGATCAGCTGAGGAGCTTGACGTGATAATACTAGCATATGGAGACACACTGTGGGAAGGAACATGACAGTGGGTTGACTGTCTGGTCATGACTGCTGTGCTCACAATGGGTTGACCAACAGCAGGTGTGTGTGCACTCTGCAGTACAGATATCAATGTCTAATGGGCAAATGTGGGTCTAATGAGAGGGAGCCTGCCTCTCCCATGTGGTAATCAGCTAAGTACAATCAGGGCACCTAACACCTGGCTAGTACTATGGCACTTCTGTACCACTGCTATAACCAAGCTTTCAAATGGGCATACCACAAATAACATATTATCATGCTGTGCAGCCAATGCCACCATGACCTCACCATGTCTATGCTGCTGATCTTCATGCATGATATGCAGCTGGTGTGCAATATGATCTGTGGCATGGGGAAGTGCACTAATGTTAGCTCCATAATGTCGATGGGAATGTTCATTTGCCTGTAAGAGCAGGTGGACACAGACCTATGCACAATAGCTACACACCCAATTGTACTGTGCCGGGCAGTAGCCCTCTGGTGTGGGGAAGAGTCAACATCAACAACAGACTCAGCATGGGACAGGGGTGCACAGTCATCATCCTGTCCAAAATTTGATGTCCCCACATCATCAGAATGGCTGGACATATTTTCCTCTACATCAGAGGCTACAGCATCATCCACTCAGCTATCATAAGCACGGCCAAATGTTTGTATCCCCAAATCTGTGTCCTTTGTGCCACAGGCCATGCTAGCACAGTGAGACATATCACATTCCACCTTGGGATCAGGGGATGGGCTACTGAGGAGGCAGGCAGTGCTCATACTACAAGAAGATACAGAGAACACAGATAGTTACACTGACAGAAATAACATGTTGCAGCACAGTATGGACATATAGGACAACTATATGAGTACAATGTTAGTGACACTAAGGACTTATCAGGACGTCATGTGCTGCAACCTATATAACAGGAAGAAGATATTTGTATTACATTTGCAGCATATATGACATATGTGAGTAAGAGCAAAATAAGGTACACCTGACATGTCTTCATTGAAATCCACCACAAGAGTTGAGGACTGAAATGCATCTGTCATAGGGAAACAAAGGCAAACAGACAGTATTAGTAAGCACATATTCACCATCATATACCATTTCAACCGAGAGAGAGAGAGAGATCACACAGTAGGTAATATATACACATACTGTCAAGGCTGATGTGCGGGTGGCATTTTCCTATGCTGGTGTAGAAATACACAGTAGTAATGGAAGACACTGATAACAGCTACAAGACTGCCATGTATGAAATAGAGGAAATGCCATACCAGTTACATTCTCCCTGTGTGGTGAGTTTCTTGTCTGTCATAATGTGGATCCTGTAGTAGGAAAACAAACAAAGCACAACAGATGGGAATGCAAAACAGTCATTAATGCAAACAGAGGCACATAATGACATATAGGCCACATTCTCAAGATGTTGATACATTCACATGGCATAAAGTGCAAATGTTGTCCAGATGTACCTTTGCATGGAAAACAGTGACATGAATATCATACCTCACAAATGTGATGAATAGTGCTGCAGCCTATAAACATGATAACAAATCATACCTGGTCTTTTTGTAGGTGCACCTGTATGACCCATATCTCATGATGATGTATCCGTAACAATGGCAGGGATACATCAATATGTCAGTATACATTACTGTCATGAAAGTTGGTAGAAACAAGCAAAGCTCTTAGTCCCAATAACAGTGTATAGAGACAATCACCGGACATGTGTTTATGCTGTGCAGACATGGATGGACTATGTAAATGAATAAAGACAACCATATACATCTTGAAATGTTATGTATGTACCACCCCTGTACAATAATTTGCCGTTACACTTATGTTGGTTATCACCAGCATGTTTGCTGCCATGTTCACAGCACAGGTCTGCTGCTGGAGCACAAAAACAACACTATATGAATATGCGTGACACAATGACACATAGTGAAGTAATGTATATGCAACGATGCTTAGAAAAGTAAGACATGCATATATGTCTTGGAACATCTGCTTCTATAAATCCACCAGGTATACATTGATTGCAACTGGTAGTATGCAGAGACACCAGGAAGACTGTTATCTTGTCTGGGGGAAATCAGTGGAGGGCAGCAACCACCAATGGCATTCCTCAACCTCTCATACAGGTGAATCCCGTTGGCTACATGAAGGATCATGTCAGAGTAGTACCATTGACAGGCCTCCCAGGATCTATTGTGACCTCCTACAGCATTTTTGATGTTGGTTAGGTCTGTTCAAACTTCATTTCTCCACACAGTATTTCCCACCATTTCAAGGTGACTGTGTCCATGCTGGCACAGAGCTTCAATGATGATCTTATTTTCTCAAGGATAGAAATTGTCACTTTTACTTTGGTTTGTCATCTGGAAGACAGTGATATGCATACAGTATATTTTACATGAGGCCCCACATATGGACATGATGATGTTGCAAGAATATGTCAATTGTCTTTCTCTCCAGTCATGTGCATACCTACACATCAACACAATAAACAGTGAGCACGTGATGCCATCCCATTGTGTCTGCATGAGATGAAATGCACTATCACTAATATCATTCTACTAAAGGAAAATATGTATACATTAGCAACTGCACAAGTTACAGAAACCCACAGAATGCCTTGTCATCCACAGACATACCACAGATGCTACAAGTTAGCCAAACATGAACACAGATATATTTTAATTTTGGCATTATCTTTAGTATATGTATAACTAAACATCAGTGAATATCATATTAATATATCAATATCAATATCAATGAATATCAATTAGCATGCAATGTACAGATACAGTTGGAACACATGGCTTTCCATAACTATACCACAGAATGTACAGGGTCACCAGCAATACATGCAGATGCATTGTCAATCCATCTATATGTATTGTTCATTGGGGATCTTTCCATTTATCTGTACAAGTGCATATGTGTAATCACTGCTTGTCAGTAATGCAGATGTACCCACCTGTGAACCGTACAACCCTCCAGTGTGGCATTTGTATGGGAGACAATTTTGCCAAAGAACTGACTGTTGACATGTATAAATAGATTTATAAGGAAATAACATAGGTCTGTAATACAAGCAATATATCCCACCACAGCAATGTCAGCAGGTGCCACGTTACCTTTGAAGCTACCTATAAATCAGGTATACCTTAAATTGTGACCAGCTATGTATGCACAGTTTTTAAGTACCATTTGAGCTATACATAATTAATTAGGTTTGTTATCATTTAAGGTTTTGGAATCCCATTTGTGCACATCCATGTAGGTTCTCAAAATTTGTAGATTAAACAATAGCTTGACATAATGGGAAGGTGCTCCATTTAAATATGAAACAGCTACTAAATGGGACCATGTGTAGCACATGCCCATTACCCTCCAATGACCGAATACCATCCTATAAGAGCCACTTTTAAAATCTGATTTTGCTACATTTACTGCTTATACCATTGCTACTTACAAACTGGGACCTCAGTCAAAATTTTTCTTTAGGCCTTTTTTCTAACCTGCATCAATGGAATGGTTACTGCGAGGAGGATTCAGCATGTTCAGGCATCAAATTGTACCAAGGAGGAGATGATGTAGATGATCACCTTCTGTGCAGGACATGAGCAAGTTATGCAAGCATGTAATGATCGACATATGGAACTGCATTGTGAGGGAGCACTGATGATGGACAGGGATCTTCAGGACTGGAGTGCAGGTTCACCAACATTATGATGACTTACATCAGAGGGATGCTGAGTATCTTCACTGCAGGGTGGCCAAGGTGTGGAGTCAGCCTGTGGATGGCTACAGTAAGTGTCATAATATCCACTTTAACTGTACATTCCTTTGGATATCACACATATAGCTGTGACCCATATGTCATTAATGAGCTGTTCTGTCACTTACCTCATCTGGTTAAAACAATAAGGCAAGATCAGTGTTCCTCCCCTATGTAAGGGTTCAATTCCCACGGTGTATTTTTCTTTAATTGTGTTTATGTACATACTATTGAGCACAGGACCAATGTTTGTCTGCCAAATTATACAGTACATTATTTTGCTCATTCAGTATGGCCATATTTCACTGACACCTATAGTGATTAGGCCTCAGATGACTATGCATTTCTCCATTATCCACAATAGTCTCAGACCATTGCACCGCATGCTTCTATAAGTGTGAGTGCTGAGTCATACAGACCTACATTATCACGTCTGCTTTAGTAAATACACAGTATTGTTAAATACATGTTTGTTTACACATTAATGGAAGAACACTGCAGGTCATCTTGTGTACCAGATGTTGGACTTTGTAAAACTTAATGCGATCCGGCTGTTATACATCTCAGCTGTGTGTGGAGCAGAAAGGCATATAGCACTTAAATGTTGGATGGATGCATATTGGACATATTTCATTTACTTGCCTTACAGTGCTCTGGAGACTGCCAATAATACTTGTCAGTCAAATTAAGTGTCAGTCAAATGGGGTCAGTCAAATGGGTGTCAGTCTGTTAGAAGTTAGGGCAAATGAAGTAGACCCATATATATATATATATATATATATATATATATATATATATATATATATATATATATATATGTGTGTGTGTGTGTGTGTGTGTATCTGATACTGATTCTTAGCTTGTGTACCTATGCTTCTCGTTGCTTGATGATTGAACATTACTGTGTGTGTGAGATTTGTACACAGCCTTGTTTAGTGCCATCTACAATGCAGTTTGTCCATATGACATACATTTCACATTTGTTTCAATGTAGCCTGGGTAGAATTCAACCCCACCCTATGTGATAAGCACATGCATTTAGAATGTGTCCCCTTAGATACTGTTGTCCCGCTTTATTGTTTGCCTACTTTGCTTTGCTAGCATGTCCTCTTTGATGTGGGTTGATGTTGACCACCACCACCCTTTCTCCTTTGTAGGTTTGTTATATATTTTTCACATATGCATGGTATTTGTAACCTTCCTTTGCATTATTATACATTATCATGTAGTTGTATTGTTAGAATGCCACATTGTGCTAACCCTTTGGCCATTATACACATGCAGAACATATGCATATGTTACTGGTTATTGCTTGTATTACAACCTTGTTCCTATTATACCTGTGTGTTACATATTATCTGGAGTATTTGGTCATAGTTCATGTGTACAGTATAACATTCCTTATATAGCATTAACTATTAATTTCCTAACATTTATTATTCCATATCAGTGGTGTGTGCATGTATATTGACATTGCTTTCGGATAGGTTCCTTTTAGGCCAGTGAAGGTCACACATAAACTTCTACACCTCTGTGTTGCCTCTGATATAGCATGTGTCTGTGACATATGCATTCCATTTCACATCTATTTGGGTTGTGTACACCTACTTGTGTAATGAGCAGACAGTTTGTTGCTTTGCTCCAGTGCTGCTGTTTGGCACTGTGCTTGGTTATTTGTCTTTTGCATGCATGGTCCGAGTTTCTATTCTGCTCTCTGCTAGTTTTCTCCAGCATTTCATTGGCTGCATTTGCTCATCCATGCTGTTGCTTGAACTTACTCTTGCACTGATGACAGTGTACTTGAGTATTGGATTCCATATCCGATATGTACTTTGATCCCTATTTCTTCCCCTACACCACACACCTGTGCCATCAGTCATACAGATTCAGGTATGACTGTAACACAGTTTGCAACATGACAGAACATCATAGTGCATATGTACATCTGTATTTCTGCATTTCACCATGGCTGGAATTCATCAATACACTGTTTGTTAATTTTCCATTGCCCATGTTGTAGAGTGTGCTGTCTGTGTACCTTGCCTTTCCTTTAAGTTTATTTATGACCTTTGTCTGTCATGCCTTGTGATGTTTGTTACATGTGCATGCCTGTTGTTTTGCCCTTTACCTCCTTTTTCCTTGTCTTTTCCTTTCCTTCTGTTCTCCTAAAAAATGGGGTCTGTTCTCACTAATTAGAAGTTGGCCATGCCCCACTGTTGATGCCTCAGATTATCATATTCAAGCAGACCTCTTATGTATCCCTCTCCTTCTTCCATACCCACATCTGCTTTTCTAGCTCCCTGTTTACTTGGGTGTGTTCGTTACTTGTGATCGCCACACATGCTCTGCACCCATTGTTAGCTATTGTTAGCCCAGACAAAGTGGCTATCATTGCCCTTCACCTTTATTAGTTTCTTTACAAGAAATTTCCTGGCTTCCATCAAATACTGTATTTTCAGGTAAATGAATTATTTTATTAGTACACAACTTACGGAGACATCCATAGTTGTTTGCAGACCTACTGAACAGATTGCTGCTGATATGCATTCCTTTAAAAGCCCTGCAGCTTGCATTGTTGTTTATTGCTGGCTTGTATAATTTTCATAGCTTTGCTACTGCACATCATGGTTTATGATATACTTTTCTTGAATTACAGATTTGATGTGACTGCTAGACAGTATGCTGAAACTGCTTGGCAAATCTGCTTTACACCTAGATATTCTAAGTTCACCTAGGCATATTTACATATTACAGGCTTATTACAGATATCAGTGCAATGTGCCAGATTCCATGAACATTACAGAATTTGGACCTGGCAGTAGAAGAATTGTATGAACCATTTTAATGATATGTGTGATAAGATGTGTTGAATCATTCTAGGACATTATGAAAAACTCCAATAGTTGTGAGTGAATTAAGGTGGAGACTGAGGCTGACAATGCCAAATGCTTTAATTGGGTGAATAAAATTTGATACAGTCAAATTTCATTAAAGTAATGATATGGGTAGTCTATTAATAATTGCAGAGTTAAAACTTCTCAGAAGAATATGCAGAAATAAGATAAATTTTAGAAAAAAAAAACTATTCCCGGGATTTAATAAGCTAAAAAGTCTGTGCAGTAATAGTGTAGCGTTCCTGCACGGAATATGACCACTGAGCGATCCAGTAAACAAGCCTAGGGGCGTGCACGAGCCTGCTAACATTATTCTGCCATGGACATGACTGGATTATACTGATGACCTCATTTGCTGGTGAAAACCATGCAAATGAGGTCAATTAATGATCCAGTAAGCAGGCAGGCAGAATAGTGTAGCATACAGAAATGTATTCGGCTATTAGCCGAATACATTTCTGCAAAAATCAAAACGGAGGTATGACAGCTCAAACTAAAGCATGTATTCTAATCCTTAGGCATGTCAATGACCAAATATATGGCCATTGGCATGGAAAACTGTTGCAAAATTATAAAATTCAAAGTTTATTTTTTGGACGATCTCGGGCATTTAAGCATAGGGCACTGGCGTGCAAACAGGATCATGCCAAAAATAAAGAAAACATGTGAAAAGGCAATTTTAAGTGAAATCTGCATTTTGCCATTATAGTCTATGGCATGCAGAATCAAAACAACAGCAGGGAACAGTGGTTGCTAAGGGGAAAGGCTCTGGTGTAGTGCTGTAACTAGGGACTAAGGCAGTGGGGTATGTTAATGAGGGAAATTTACTGAATCACAAAAAGAAGACAAGTGCCAAACTGCACCTAACCATGTAGGAGCTATAAGGCAGTGGTGTAAGCAGGAAAAGTAGCTGACATGAAAACGGTGTGTGTCATGCTTGGTGTAAGCACATTGGAGCTCCACAGCTCCCAGATGAGCTTAGCTCAGCACAGCTAAGCAAGGGGGTGTGTCTCAGGCTGTACTGACTTATTCCATGAAATGAAGAGCATGTTCATGTCCAGGGGAGGCCAGTTCTCATTGTTTACTTTAGCTAAATGGGTTTGCATGGTGCGCACTGGGTCTAAAACAAACAAACAAAAAACCCTTGAAATAGCAGGACTGTTTACATTTGTGCAATGGGTTTGCCGGCGAGCCTCTGGGTTTAAAAGGGGCAGAAATGGGAAGGGAACAAAAAAAGAAAAAAAAGGGGAAATAGAATAAAACCAATCAAGTACACATAACATAGCTGGCAGGTGGAATGCGTCATAGTCAGCCAATCATACAGGCAGCATCTGCAGCACAGCAGTATAAACTATGCAAACACCTTACAGTCTGTTGTTTCCCACAAACTCTGCACCATTGGTGTACACATGCAGCGGAATTTTAACTGAAAACATGTTAGGGGTTGCCATTGCGTTGATCCATCAGTATGTGCTAGAGGCTGAGGGCAGTGAGGAGGATAATGCTGACAACTGCCACAGACCGAGGAGGAGGAGAAGAGTGTTCAGACCCAGAGTAATTTACCAGGGGCTACATGATCTAGAGATAGTAGAGCACTACAGGGTGGGCAGAGACATACTTCAGCAAATCATCAAGCTTTTCCAGCCTCAACTCAGACCCAGAACCAACAGAGGTGATCCCATCCCAGTGGATACTAAGGTATGTGCAGCCTTAAGAATACTAGCTACAGGTACTTTCCAAAAACCTACTGGGGACATCATGGGGGTCTCACAGGCATCCACATCCAGGGTAGTCCACCAGTTCCTGGATGCCATCCTACCACATGCTGTGGATAATGACACCTATCAGAAATGCACACACACCCACTCAAGAATGCCATAATGAGGCACACTCACAAACCAGGATCATTATAGAGCATGTGTTTGGGATGCTCAAGTCACGGTTCCACTGCCTTGACATATCTGGTGGAGCCTTGCAGTACTCTCCAGCCACATCTGCACAGAGGTTCATAGTATGTGCCATACTACACAATATGATTGTGCAGAAACAGCTGCAGCAGGAACAGAATGGGAAAGGGACACACAGCCCTTCACTATTGCCAAGGTCCCCACAGGCACAGAGGGACTCAGAGGAGGAAGCCCATGAGCCTGCTCCTGTAGGCAGATGGATGCATACCCAGTATGCCCAGGTCTTGGCAAAGAGGCAATGCACACACACTGACACTGTAGGGACCCAGGGACTGACACCTCTCTCTGACTTGCACACACAGTAAAATGCATGACACACACATTACATTTCCTGTAACTTACCATGTATAGGCAGTGTACTGTGTGCATCCAACATAGGCAGCCCTCAAGCACCATCCTCACAACTGCTGCAGGCACAAGGTAAGTCAGTCTTCTTAACAATAAATGGCTGGATTAGTATGTTTTTGTAGCATATCTATGGTAATGCTGCATGCATGCAGTGGAATAGTGTGGCCTACTGGGATAGCAGCAGACAGCTGACAAGCTAGGTTGGACACCAGGAAATGTCTGCACAATACTGCCTTCCCCACACTATGCAGTATCATTTAAGGTGACAAATCCCACTGCAGTATATGTGGGGGGGGGCAACTAAGGGGAGGGTCATAGGTTACATACATGGATGTCACTGTGGGGATCCTATACTCGCCCCTCAGACTCACTCAGCCATAGAAAACCATAAAGGAATGTCTGGTAAAAGCCCACAAATGGTGACAATTATGGAATACCCCCCTAAAGACTTACACAGTGATATCACAGCAGGCTTTGCATTTGTAGTAAGGCTATGAAGGGTAAGAAGTCTGAAACTCAATTGCATGGTATTACAATCTAACCTGTGGTCTCTAGTGATATGCCTCTATTCTCCAAAACAGGGCATAATACTATGCTAAATGGAACCAAAATGTAAAGCCAATATCAGCACAGTCTGTGCATATGTGTACTGTTTACACATGTGCTCCCCATGCCCATATTCCCATAGAAATGCAGTAACATGTAAGTTTGTAGGGTAATAGCAGCAGAGCACACATTGCCAGGGCTGTCTCAATCAACATAACTTGTTGCATGTCCACAATATGCAGGGGTCAATGAGCTATGCGTATGTGTGGGGAATACTGTCAGGATGTGGCCAGCAACTTCTCATGGATGTTGTGTCCTAGTGGCCTAGGTACAGTACTTTGGTAAAAAGGGCCATGTTCCATGAAATGCAGTGCCAACTATTTTGCATGCCAGCTACGTCTACGGTGGGAGTTGTACACACTGTCCAGATTTCAGTATCCATTACTGCCGGGAAGCTGGACAGGTCATGTACATGGGGCCAAACATATGAACAGTACACAGATTGGAGTAACCTACACAGTGCCTACCATACCTCACAACTGTACAGACCCTTTGCAGAATGTACAAAGGTTTGCATCCTATTTGTGGTGTCTTTATTCTGCAATAGTGGTTGTCTGGCAAATCATTGGCAAACGACGAAAGTCTAAAGTCAGAAAATAATGATGGATTGCAGTGTCTCAGACTTCATACCCTATAGAAAAATGCATGCTAATGCAAAATTTGTTACTGTATCACCCTTCCAGGTTTGTAAGGCCAATAGTTACAGTGGTCTGTATATTTAGGCCTTTGTCACCCAAATACTCATGGCTTTGTCCAGATGTCTGGCTCACATACATAGAGAGGTATGGTGCCTAGTAACACAGCAGTGAATTCTGTCACTTACCATTGTTACCCCAGGGGGGTCCACTGCCTTAGCAGCCTGGGAACATATGAGTGACAGAGCACACTACCTTGCTACAGATGGCCTGCATCAGTCTCACATGGCCTACAGGCCTCTGGTAAAGGCACATGCCTCACCCATAGTGTCATGGGGTCCATACTACCAACATAACACAGTTAACAAAATGCAAATGTAAGGCCATGCCACTAAATGTTAGTAGCATACCTCCCAACCTTGTAGAGAAAGAAATCTGGACAAATCCATACATAATGGTGGGACAAAGGCCCAACTATAGGGACACATTTGAAATATTGCTCGCATAATGTTAGAAAGTTGATAGAATAACAGAGGGGTGTGTAGTAGCATAGATGTTATGAAGAGTGTGAAGTCTGAAACTCTAATGTTCTGTCATTATTCCCTGTCTGCAACAATGAGTGATTTGCAACAAATGTCATAGAAAACCCCAATGTTAAGGGAAACCAACCAGATATACGATGCATGAATCTGGATAATCCGTGAGAATCTGTACAGTTGACAGGTATGGCCACACCAGGATATGACCTTTCAGGTAAGAAGAATACTACACAACCAGGAGATCCCCAGCCAGTATATCACCAATGTGCCGGAACTTTTACACAGCTTCATCAGTCAATTGGCTGTAACCATGCCTCCTAACTGGCCAGATTGTGCAAGAATGTCTAGCCTTTACCTCATAATATATGTCTGTGCATCATCAAGGGATCTAAACCTTGTCATCACAATGAACAAAACATGCTGGAGGGATAGGTTCCTGACCCAGAGACTCCCCAGACTCTGGAATAGACTGCCCATACATGTCAAGCAGAGTGCCTCATTGGCCCTCTTCAAAAAGAAACTTGACGATTGGATGGGAGATAAGAAATTCACCCCAGGGATCACGTCAGTCGCCCTGCTAGACAGGGGTCCAGGGAAGTAAATATTGTGGGAAGAAATATCCAGGGAATTTTTATGGCTAGGCTTGTATAGGACCTAGGGCCAATAGCCTAGTACCAACCTATGAACCTAATCCATCTTGTATTTGTCTGGTAAATAACTGTGATGATCCAATTATATCTGTCAGTAGGTAATGACACAATACAGTACAGTGTCAAACATTACATATGTCAGAAAATGTCTGCTAAAACATACCCTGTAACTCAAGCAACTCATGCATTGATAAGAGCAATAGTTACAGCACCCCCCTATGTTTGGCCCATTGTTTCCCCATATTGGCAATCTATCTCCAGATATCTTGCACAAACAGGTTGCAAAGTATGGCTGTAGCACACAACACCTCGGACTGGAGTACAACTATCCCTGGAATGGATTCCCACACTTACTATAAAAGGTCATACTGAGCATGCTCCTACACTTAGAGAAGTGAAGCCCATGTCTGAAACCACATCAGACTATATATCTGTCTATTGTGCAAATGTCTTTGCATACACACAGCTATGTAAACCTGTCTCCTCACACACACATCAGACATGATTACCCAGCCAGCTGTAGGTGACACATATGTGGTATATCTGCATCTGTTGAGTGCGATACACACACACATATATATGGGCAACATATTACAATATGTAAAAGCATACACACACACATAGACATGGGAAAAAGTGGGAAAGGCAGTGATAGAGTCAGACACACAGAGTGACACACAGAGAGTGAGTCATACACAGGAATACCCTGAATACCATAGAGTGATGTCCTGCTGCAGACAGTTGCATACCATTTGTAACCACTGGCATATGCCAGCATGAAGATGAGATTCATTGTCTGATGGTACTGAGGTGAGGGTTGGAATATCACATCACCTAACTTCTGTGTGTGTGTGTGTGTGTGTGTGTGTGTGTGTGTGTGTGTGTGTGTGTGTGTGTGTGTGTCTGTAGGCCTAAGTATTACGATGACTTACCCAACCAGTCCACTTCCCATTGCCCTACTTTACAATATCTGCTAATGTCATTCACCTTAGAAGTACATTTGGATCGGCTTCAGTCCTGTAAGCTCTATAGCATGTGTGGTAACTGTGTAACAGTATCATACAAATAATTAGATAGGTAGGGGTTCTAATTACAGTCCTGGTATATGTAACAGTGGTTATGGGGGGTGTAGGAATAAGTGCTTTAGTCCATTCCCTCCCATTTCCCTACTTCAAAAGATCTGCTGATGTTATTCACTGTAGAAGTACTGTTGGACTGGCTGCTGCATTATAAGCTATGTGGTGTGTGCGATAACTCCATAACATTATAGTACAAATAACTATTTAGGTAGGGGTTCTAATGTCAATCCTGGCAAATGTAAAAGTGTGTGTGTGTGTGTGTGTGTGTGTGTGTGTGTGTGTGTGTGTGTGTGTGTGTGAGTGTTTGCGTGTGTGTGTGTGTGTGTGTGTGTGTGTGTGTGTGTACACGCGTGTGTGTGTGTGTGTATGTGTGTGTGTGTGTGTGTGTGTGTGTGTGTCTGTAGGTTAAAGATTTTGAGCCAGTTCACACCCAGTACACTTCCCATTGCCTTACTTTAGCAGTCCTGCTGAGATCAGTCACCTTAGAAGTACCTTTGGGCAGCCTACAGCCCTACAAGATCTGTGGTGTGTGCAATAATTGTGTAACACTGTAGTACAAATTAACTAGTTAGGCAGGGGTTCTAATCTCAATCCTAGCAAATGTAAAAGTGTATGTGTGTTTGCGTGTGTGTGTGTCTGTAGGTTACAGGTTTTGAGCCCATTCACACCCAGTACACTTCTCATTGCCGTACTTTAGCAGTCCTGCTAATGTCAGTCACCTTAGAAGTACCTTTGGGCAGTCCACAGCCCTATAAGCTCTGTGACATGTGCAATAGTTACCTAACACTATAGTACAAATAACTAGTTATGTAGGGGTTCGAATATCAGTCCTGGCAAATTTAAATGTGTGTGTGTGTCTGTAGGTTAAAGATGTGATAATTGTGTAGCACTGTAGTACAACTAACTAGTTAAGCAGGGGTTCTAATTTCAGTCCTGGCAAATATGTGTGTGAGTGTGTAAGTGTGTATATGTGTAGGTTAAAGTATTTTGTGGCCTCTCTCACCCAGTACATCACCCATTGCCATACTGTACCAGGGCTGGTGATGTTTCTCACATTAGAAGTACCTTGGGACACCCCTCCCCCTATAAGCTCCATGGCACATGAGATAAATGCACAACACTGTATTAGCAATAACTAGATAGGTGGAGGTTCTAATCTCAGTCCTGGAAAATGTGTGTGTGTGTGTGTGTGTGTGTGTGTGTGTGTGTGTGTGTGTGTGTGTGTGTGTGTGTGTGTGTGTGTGTGTGTGTGTGTGTGTGTGTGTGTGTGTGTGTGTGTGTGTGTGTGTGTGCAAAATTAGTTTGAAGCCCTTCTCCCCCAGTACACCTACCATTGCCATACTTTACAAGGGCTGATGATGTTATTCACTATACAGGTACCTTGGGACACTGTTCACCCTATAAGGTTTGGGGTGCGTTTGGTAACTGCATAACACTATAGTACCAATGACTATATAGGTAGGGATTCTAATCTGAGTCCTGGCAAATGTGTGTGTGTAAGTGTTTTTAAGTTTATTTATTTGCAGAATACAGCATTTTGAGGCCTCACTCTACCAGCACACTGCCCATTGTTATACTTTACAAGGGCTGGTGATGTTGTTCATCTTAGAAGAACTGTGGGACACTCTTCACGCTATGAGCCCCATGGCGCATGCGATAAATGCATAACACTATATTAGCAATAACTAGTTAAGTAGGGGTTCTAATCTCAGTCCTGGTAAATGTGTGTGTGAGAACTGTATCCTGTGTATGTGTTTAAGTGAGAACTATGTCTACTGGGTGGTGGGTTTTAAATTTTTAGGCCATGATACTCCCAGTACATGTCCCAAGGTCCACTTTGTAAGGCCAGCTGTCTTCATCAACCATAGAAGTATTGTTGATACTCTTCAGCCCAATAAGTCCTGTGCTGTGTGCAGGAAATATGTAACAGTATGGGCTGACTAACAAGATAGGCAGGGCTGCTAATCTCAGTCCTTGCAAATGTGTGTATGATTGTATTTGTGTGTGTGTGTGTGTGTAAGTATGTACAACTGTAGATTCAAGTATTTTGAGTTCATTCTCACCCAGTAAATCACCCATTGCCATACTCTAGTAGCAATGACTACATAGGTAGAGGTTCTATTCTCAGTCCTAGCAAATGTGTGTGTGTGTGTGGGAACAGTATCCTGTGTGTGGGTGTGTTTGAGTGAGAACTATATCCATTGGTTGGCCATGGTTTACAATTTTGAGGCCATGGAACTCCCAGTACACATCCCAAGGTTCACTTTACAAAGGCCACTGTTCACATCCACCGTCGAGGTATTTGTGGACACTCTTCAGCCCTATAAGCCCTGTGCCAAATGCAACAGCTATGTAACAATATGGAATGAATTACATGATAGACAGGGCTGTTAATTTCAGTAATGGCAATTGTGTGTACAGTGGTGTGTATATCAGTGTTTGTGAGTGTGTAGACTCATAGGTGGCAGTCTAATGAGTCCTACCACACCCAGTACACCCCCATTGCAATACCTCACAAGGACATGTGATGTTATTCACTTTATAGGTACCTAGGAACAGTCATCCCACTATTAGTTCCATGCCACCTGCAGTAACCGTATAACACTGAAGTACCACTAACTAGCGGCAGGGGTTCCAAACCCAAATCTGGCAACTGTGATCATGTGTGTGTGTGTGGGGGGGGGGTGTATATATGTGTGTGTGTGTGTGTGTGTGTGTGTGTGTGTGTGTGTGTGTGTGTGTGTGTGTGTGTGTGTGTGTGTGTGAGTGTGTGAGACTGTGTGTGTGGGAACACTATTCTCTGTGTGTTTGGTCAAAACAATATCCTCTGGGGATGTGGGTTTTACCAATCTGAGGTGTGTTCCACCCACTACACTTACCACTGTCCACTATACAAGGGCTGCTGACGTCAACCACCATCGACGTACCTGTATACATCCCTCAACCCTATAAGTTCTGTGGCACATGCAATAACTGTTGCACAGATCTGGTAAATGTGTACATATACAGCTGTACCTAGGCTCTGACATGATCGATGTGTTACCACTCTGTCATACCCCTCATTGGCAATGTCTTCAGGGCCACATCCTGCTGACACACAGACACCTAGAGCACAAACAGAATACAGCACGTGAGACTACATTCAGTTAGTGTTACTAATACCAATAATGCATCATGGCTGAAAAGGTACACACACTCTGAAATGTACCCTTTACAAGTGCCAACTGACAGCACCTTACAGAGCATTACATAGCTAAATTGTACTTAATTCACCCTGTGCATCAGAACCATATTAGCATGTCCCTGCATCAGTGGTATGGATGACAGGGATGTGGCACAGGTATCGTCATATGCACAGGGTGTTGTGTGGGTTTGCCAGAGGCCTAGGCTTGGCCATATGATTGACATCATGTGTGTGTGTTTGGAGGGATGTTCTATGAATGGGCCATGCAGAGGTGGTGTACGTGTCTCTGGAGGTGACCTGGCTGTGATGGTTATGTGTGCATGCTTGTATGCACGCATTCATGCCATATGGGTGCCCTACACAGCGGTATGCTTAACAGCTGTGGACTGTACATGGCAGGGTGTACAGTTCACTGTCTCTGGCCACAGACACATGAACTGGTCCTGCCAGGGGTCTCACTGGCACTACCAGCCCCAAGACTAGATAGAGTACTATTTCTAATGATGACTGCTGTCTGCTGGATCCATGTCCCTGACAGGACTGGCCAGGACCACATGCCCATGGCCTGCTCTGTTGTGGTGTGGACAGCACCCACCCTTTGGTACTGCTGGTGGGACTACCACTATGGGAGAACGAAGGTGCATGACCACATATACTCTGAGCTGATGTTGGTGCTGACCTACGTCCATGTGGCCAATGCCCATCTCCCACCACACGCTGCAGCACAGGCATTCCACAGTCAAGGATTGCCAAGGTCTCACCCCACTGTTTATTCTGATGTGTGGCCTCAACAAGGTCACATATGTTATCATGTAAGCCAGAAAGAGTTGCATCCAATACCCTGAGTATTTGTCTGGTGTTGCATGAACTACATGCCAGTGCATCTATGACAGCATAAAGCATGCATCTGCTGACACCTGCTGTGGCACTTGTGACAGCGGCTCAACAGGCAGCAGTCCTCCTTCAAGCACCCCTGTCCACCCACCTGTGTGGGACCTCACCTGCACTCTGGCTATGGCTAGTGTCTACACTCACACTTGCCATAGTCACCACACTAGCCTGTTTCATGCCATCACCTGCTAACTGTCCATTATATGTGGCTGCTGGGGACAGGGTATATGTGGGCATTCTGACTGTGTGCATGGACATTGTCGATGACTGTGCGATGCCAACCGATGGCACAGATTCAGCCCCTGACAGTGCCACCTGTGCCTCACTAGGACCACCATCATGGTCAGAGTCTGCAGAGACATTGACATCAAATTTTGAGTGGGAGGGACCATGGCCACCATGTCCACCTGTGAGGGGAAGACAGCATATGTAAATTAATACCTGCACTATAAGGCTTGCTGGTACACACACACACACACACACACACACACGCACACACACACACACACACACACACATACATATATATATATATATATATATATATATATGCATGCATGCATGCACACACGGACATATACACTCAGACACATACAGGTGAGGTGGCACAAAAGCATTCCACAGACCTCACAATTGCCAGCTGGTGACATTCACAACACACAGTCAGGCCACAACATACACAATCAGGACTGACCCTCAACATCATGCAGTGCAGCCCTTTCCACTTAATGTTACTACTAATATACACCTCTGGAATACATTAGTAGTGTTTGTAGGTGATGGGCCTTCACCTAGCACACGCTGCACCCATGTACACATTACTGCTGTTCATCTGTGTAGCACAGTGGCAACTCCTACAGAACATACCTCAAAACTGTACAGAGTTTCACTGAAATAGCTCATATTTTTGGTCTGTTCCTCATAAATCCTGTGTTTGTTCAATACATTACTGTTATTATCTGTGGATTGACACCACTAATTAATGACATAATTTGAGTTGCAGACTTCATAACCTGCAGTAAATGTATGTTAAAACAAAGCCGGTTACTCTAACAACTTTGTAAGCTTACAGTGGGATATAATAATTGTACTCACCCCTGTTAACATACCAGGTTTTTGTGATATATAACATGAGAACACAGAAATCATGTCATGACATTTCCCCCCTTTAATGAGACCTATAACCTCTGCCATCCAATTGAAGAACATACACAATGGTTAGGGGTAGCATATTATAAATAAAATGCATACAATTGGCTAGTTGCAAGAGTGTGCACACCCTTAAACTAATACTTCGTTAAGACATCTTTTGATTTAATTACAGCATTCAGTCCTCTTGGGAAGGTGTCTATCAGCATTGCACATCTTGACTTCACAATATTTGCACACTCTCCCTTGCAAAAGCCCTCCAACTCTGTCAGATTGTGAGGGCATCTTTTGTGCAGAGCCCTCTTCAGGTCACACTACAGATTTTCTATTGGATGTAGGTGCGGGATCTGGCTGGGCCAGTCCATAATGTTGAATGTCTTCTGGTGAAGCCATTCTTTTGTTGATTTGGATGTATGGGTTGGGTCATTATTGTGTGGAAAGGTGGAATTCCTCTCCATCTACAGCTATCTAGCAGACACCTGAAGAATTTGGGCCAAAAGGGACTGGTTTTGGAACTGTTCATAATCCCCTCCAACTTGGCTAAAGCCCCAGTTCCAGCTTATGAACAGCAACCCCAAAGCAGGACACTGCCATCGCCATGCTTCACCATGGGGGTGGTGTTCTTTGGGTGAGGTGCAATATTGTTATTGCACCAAACAAATCTTTCAGAATTGTGGCCAAAAAGTTCAATGTTGGTCTCATTAGACCATAACCTATTTTCCCACCTGCCTTTGGGAGACTTGATGTATTGCTTTTCATAATTTAGCCTGGCCTGAATGTTGTTCAGTGTGAGAAAATGCTTCCATCTTCAAACCATCTCATTAGGCCATAACACATTTTCCCACATGCTTTTGGGAGACTTGCTGTATTGTTTTTCAGAATTTAGCAAGGCCTGGATGTTGTTCAGTGTGAGAAAATGCTTCCATCTTCAAACCCTACCCCATAGGCAAAACATATGGAGAATACAAGAGATTGTTGTTACATGTTTCATAGTTTCATAGTTTAGTACTAGGCCTTCTGCCCTGGGGCATTTGTAAACCTAGCCATAGTGATGTGGCTTTCGCCACCCCATAAAATGGTACAAAATGTACAGAATAGATTTAGGATACTGTGCCTCTGTCTAGTAGTGACACAGTGAAGGTCCCCTTATATAATAGAATTAGTTTACTGTGCCCCTGTCTAGTAGTGACACAGATGTGACCCCTGGGGTAAACTTACGATCTCCCATCCACTCATCAAGATTTCTCTTGAAGAGAGTCAGTGAGGGGCTCTGCCTAACATGAACTGGGATCTTGTTCCAGAGCATGGGAAGCCTCTGGGTTATGAATCTATCCCACCAGCATGTCCTATTCATACTTGTGGCAAGGTTTAAGTCTTTAGCTCTCGTGGTTCTGATGGATTTGGATTATTTGAGGTGGAGCATGTCCATCAGTTCCTGATTGGACATGGCCTTGTACGTCAGGCAGAGATCACCTCTGAGCAGGTGGTATGCTACTGAATAGAGCTGGAGTTTCTTTAGTCTGGCAGAATAAGACATATGTTGGAGAGCCTTGATCCTCTTGGTGAGGTACTTTTGTGGTCTCTCCAGCTGTTGCAAATGCTGTGTGAGGTACATACCAAATGGGACATTGTACTCAACCATGGGTCTGATGAGGGAGGAGTATAGGGGTACAATGACATCCTTGGATCTGGATGTGAATCCCTTCATGATAAGGTGTGCAAGGTAGAATGTTTTTCTAACCACTTTGGCAACGTGGGTGTCAAATGAGAGGTCGCTGTCAACTTGGGTCGCTAGGTCTCTGATTACTTTTTCCGTACTCAGTGGGTTGCTGTCTATGTGATAATTTGTGGCTACTTTGTTTTTCCTAAAGGGGATGACTATACATTTTTTGGCATTTAGTTTAAGGCCATGACTCCGGCACCAGTTGTCCGTTTCTGTGAGGCCTTTTTGTAGGATGTATGGGTCCGCTGGTGTATCGACTATGGCGCCTAGTTTGCAGTCATCTGCGAACTTTGTCAGCCACAACCCTCTCATGTTTGCTTTAACATTTGAGAAATAAATGCCGAACAAGAGGGGTCCCAGGACAGATCCCTGTGGGAGACCACTTGTGACTGGCTTTGAGTCTGACATTGCTCCAGCGATTTTAACTTTAATGGTTCTGTCCTTTAGCCAGTTTGCAACCCATCTAGTGACAGAAGGGTTTACATTTAAGCTGTTGAGCTTATCTATGATGCCTGAGTGGGGTATTGTGTCGAAGGCCTTAGCCAAGTCCAGGTAGGCTGTATGGACTGCTTTGCCCTCATCAATGGCTCTAGTGACTGTTTTGAAAAAGTCAACCAGGTTCAAAAGGCAAGATCTGCCCTTTACAAAGCCGAACTGGGTGGGGTCAAGTGTCTGTAGGTCCCCAATGTCTCTGTTTATGAGTTCCATAATGATTCTTTCCATAGCTTTGCAGACCAGGCTGGTTAAGCTTATGAGGTGGTAGTTCCCAGGGTCTGTAGAAGTACCCCCTTTGTAGAGTGGGACTACTGTTGCTGTACGCCAGTGTTCAGGTACATATCCTGTAGTAAGGCTAAGGTTAAATAGCATTTCTATGTGCGGGTTTAGCTCCTCTTGGAGTTCACGTAGCACGCAACCCGGGATACCGTCAGGTCCCATTGATGCTGTGTTTTTAGCTTTGCTGAAGGCGGCTCTCACCTGGACATCTGAGATGACAGGGAGATTACATTCAGCTGGGATAAGTATTTCTTCTTTTGGGGGTGAGGGAGGGGAGAAATTTGCACTGAACCTGTCAGACAGAATGTTGGCAATATCTGTGGGTTCAGTGTATTTTTTTTTTGTTATGAACTAACTCTGAGCATATCTGAGGGTTTCCAACATAGCTGAAGAAGGCCTTGTGGTTATCTTTAGTGTCCTTAGCAATTTTTCTCTCAAAGTTGGCCTTGGATGTTTTTATGAGAGAACGTAGTTTTCTGCTAGTGTTGATCAGAGATATCTTCCCTTTTGGGATTTTGCTCTGTCGTGCAGTAGCTTCCTTCTTTTGTTATACAATTTGTTAATGGCTGAGGTCCACCCAACAGGACGCTTGCCTTTGGTGGAGAGGGACTTGGATTTATTTGGGATTGCATGATCCATGCATTCTTGGAGATGTCCATAGAAAGCATTTGTGAAGGATTCAGCATTGTGGGATGTGGTATCCACTGGCCCAGTGGGCTTAAAGGATACCATCTCAGTCTTAAGAAGAGTGAAGTCTGCTTTTGAGAAGTTTTTCACTGTGGTCTTTTGTGCTGGGGGTGGAGGTGGGATATGTATATCCAGGGTGATTAGTTTGTGGTCAGATCTCACTAGTGAGGGGTATACCTCCGATGTGGAGCATTTTGTCCCCATGTTTGTGATGATCAGGTCTAGTATATTATCTCCCCTAGTGGGAGAGGTGACTAGTTATTCCAGTGCATTTGAATTTATGAATTCCAGGAACCTTTGGGCTAGGGTGTTAGGGCTAGAATAATGTACCCAATCTATGTTAGGGTATTTGAAGTCTCCCAGTATGATGGTATTTTGTGATACATTCATATCCTCCAATGTCTTCAGGAAGGCTGAGTGGGGTTCCTGAGATTGGGAGAGTGGTCTGTAACATGCTACCAGTTGTATAGCAGTTTTGCCGATGGTTAGTTACACCTGTATGGTCTCCGATGCTTCATGTGTTGCTACTAACATGGAGGTGTGGGTATCCTTGATGAATATGGACACTCCCCCTACCTTTGTAGTCCAGCCTGGGTTTTGGGGCCGAAAAGCATGATACGAGGTATAGCCTGGTAGTGCTGGGGTGCTCTCAGGAGCCTTGAACCAGGTTTCAGTTACTGCACAGACGTTGATGTTCTCCATACTGAGGAGTGCATTGAGTGCCTGCATCTTGAGATTTAGACTTCTGGCGTTGAGCAGCATTACCCTTAGTTTTTTTTCCATTTTTGTTTTCTAAGGAGGTGGGTTTGTCTTTTGAGCCTTGCCTAAAAAAGGCACTATGGGGGTGGCAAGAACCTTAGCCAATATCCAGAAGCCCAGTGGTGACAGGTGCAAGCTGCCCCTTGCAAAGCAGCGTGGCTTGTCCAACATGTCATCCCAGGCAGACAGACATTGGATCCCCTTAGAATGACACCAGTACTTGAGCCAATTGTTAAAGCTGATCATCTTGTCTTTGTATTGTGGCATCATTCTTGGTGAGGGCAAGATGCTGCTCAGGGTCAGGGTCATACCAGCCTGGGCTACATAATCAGAGAGCTCCTCTATGTCTCTTTTCATGTAGTCCAGGGAGGTATGTCTCAGGTCATTCATGCCAGCATGGACAATAACGGAGTCATATTTGTACTTGCTTTGGAGTGACCTGAGTGCATGTGTTATGTGGCGGATCCTAGCTCCCGATAGGCAGCTCACAGTCACCCTCTCCTTGTTCAGCCTGGTAAGTGGGACATCAGTGTGTCTGACTATAGAGTCACCTATTACTAGTGGATCAGGCATGGTGTTTGGCCTTAAGGGCTGTGATTGATTGGCACACTGATTTATTGAAGTATGTGTTGCATGTGTTTTGTTTTGAGGTGGTGGATTTTTGTATGTCTGCTTTGGGAGCCTCTGTTGTTTTGGTAAGTTTTTTATTAGAGCCTCCGAGTATGTCTTTGTGTTTTTATGTGTTTGCTTTGCAGTTGTGGTAGATCTATGTGGGACTGGGTTTGTTGTGTGTGTGGTTGCTATCTCCTCCTGTCTGGTCATGCCAGCCCTGAGTTGAGAGAGTTCAACCTCCAGTTTGGCTATATAGTTGCATCTCTCACATGTATTTGTGTTTGTTGGGAGGAGGAGAGGGTTGTCTGTGTACATGAGACAATTGTAGCATTGTCTCAAGATACCCAGATTAACCAGCTGAACTGGAGAGGACGCCAGTAATCTACCACTCGACATGCTCAAACAGTATAAGGGAGTGCTGTGCCTTTAAGGGAAGGGGATATTCACAGGGGTGGTAGGTGGATGTAGTGCTTACTTAATATGAGAGTGCATACTTAGTAGAGAAGTTTTGAGAACAAGTGCTAGGCTTATAATATAGCGAGTAGTCTGATTATACTAAGAGTAGAGCTTCCTTAAAGGAAAATTTGAAGAGCAGACTTGGCTGAGCCAGAAGAAGTTTAACCTTGTTTAACCGGCGCTGCGCTATGTGCACAATCGCGCAAAGCCGCACAAACGCAGATTTTAAACAAGGAACTTCAAAAGAGCTAGAAATGGTCCAAAACAACCAATTACTACAGCTCTTATGCTGAGGTCACTTCCTATAGGGACAGGTAGGCTGTTCAAGGCTCCCCACTCCCACTGGTGAGCAAAGAAACTTCCTTCTATCCAAGTAAGGTAATGGACAACACAGGAACTACACCACAGCCCAGAATAGAGCAAAGCCTGTAAACTGGCCTAAACTAGTCGAGGAGAGGCGGGAAAACAAGGATTCTTTTTTTGTTTTTTTTTGTTTTTAGATAGAAACAGTAATAAATCAGTTACACAGGCTAGCACACTTTAGTGGGCAGCCTCAACAGTTAAATTAAACAAACAAACAAACAAACTTTCAATCAAATTCGACTAAAATGTAACTTTAAGTGCAGATATTAAATAATGCAGCAAACAGCTAAAAAAACAGTTTAAGCTTGTTTAGGGTAAGCTAGAGAAGGTATTTCAAGTAAAAAAACAGCAAAGATACTTAAATCCAGAAAGTAGTCACTTTTCTGAGTTTTCTGTAGCTAGGACCACTCTGCAGGACCATGAGGAGCTTGTCTGAGTAGTATAGCCAGAAAAAATGCCCAGAGGCGGATTTTAAACAAGCAACTTCAAAAGAGCTAGAAATGGTCCAAAACAACCAATTACTACAGCTCTTGTGCTGAGATCATTTCCTATAGGGACAGCTAGGCTGCTCAAGGCTCCCCACTCCCACTGGTGAGCAAAGAAACTTCCTTCTATCCAAGTAAGGTAATGGACAACACAGGAACTACACCACAGCCCAGAAAACTACAAAGCCTGTAAAATGGTCTAAACTAGTCGAGGAGATGCGGGAAAACAAGGATTTTTTTTTTTTTTTTTTTTGTTTTTAGATAGAAACAGTAATAAATCAGTTAGACAGGCTAGCACACTTTAGTGGGCAGCCTCAACAGTTAAATTAAACAAACAACAAACTTTCAATCAATTTCGACTAAAATGTAACTTTAAGTGCAGATATTAAATAATGCAGCAAACAGCTAAAAAAAACAGTTTAAGCTTGTTTAGGGTAAGCTAGAGAAGGTATTTCAAGTAAAAAAACAGCAAAGATACTTAAATCCAGAAAGTAGTCACTTTTCAGAGTTTTCTGTAGCTAGGACCACTCTGCAGGACCATGAGGAGCTTGTCTGAGTAGTATAGCCAGAAAAAAATGCCCAGAGGCGGATTTTAAACAGGGAACTTCAAAAGAGCTAGAAATGGTCCAAAACAACCAATTACTACAGCTCTTGTGCTGAGATCATTTCCTACAGGGACAGCTAGGCTGCTCAAGGCTCCCCACTCCCACTGATGAGCAAACAAAATTCCTTCTATCCAAGTAAGGTAATGGACAACACAGGAACTACACTACAGCCCAGAAAACAGCAAAGCCTGTAAACTAGTCTAACCTAGTCGAGGAGAGGTGGGAAAACAAGGATTATTTTTTAGTTTTTTTGTTTTTAGATAGAAACACACAGAAAATGCAGAAAGAGTAATAAATCAGTTACACAGGCTAGCACACTTTAGTGGGCAGCCTCAACAGTTAAATTAAACAAACAAACAAACTTTCGATCAAATTCGACTAAAATGTAACTTTAAGTGCAGATATTAAATAATGCAGCAAACAGCTAAAAAACAGTTTAAGCTTGTTTAGGGTAAGCTAGAGAAGGTATTTCAAGTAAAAAAAACAGCAAAGATACTTAAATCCAGAAAGTAGTCGCTTTTCTGCGTTCTCTGTAGTTCTGAGTTCTCTGCAGCTAGGACCACTCTGCAGGACCACGAGGAGCTTGTCTGAGTAGTATAGCCAGAAAAAAATGCCCAGAGGCGGATTTTAAACAGGGAACTTCAAAAGAGCTAGAAATGGTCCAAAACAACCAATTACTACAGCTCTTGTGCTGAGGTCACTTCCTACAGGGACAGGTAGGCTGCTCAAGGCTCCCCACTCCCACTGGTGAGCAAAGGAACTTCCTTCTATCCAAGTAAGGTAATGGACAACACAGGAACTACACCACAGCCCAGAATACAGCAAAGCCTGTAAACTGGTCTAAACTAGTCGAGGAGAGGTGGGAAAACAAGGATTCTTTTTGTTTTTTTGTTTTTAGATAGAAACATACAAAAAATGCAGAAGCAGTAATAAATCAGTTACACAGGCTAGCACACTTTAGTGGGCAGCCTCAACAGTTAAATTAAACAAACAAACAAACAAACTTTCGATCAAATTCGACTAAAATGTAACTTTAAGTGCAGATATTAAATAATGCAGCAAACAGCTAAAAAAACAGTTTAAGCTTGTTTAGGGTAAGCTAGAGAAGGTGTTTCAAGTAAAAAACCAGCAAAGATACTTAAATCCAGAAAGTAGTCGCTTTTCTGCGTTCTCTGTAGTTCTGAGTTCTCTGCAGCTAGGACCACTCTGCAGGACCACGAGGAGCTTGTCTGAGTAGTATAGCCAGAAAAAAATGCCCAGAGGCGGATTTTAAACAGGGAACTTCAAAAGAGCTAGAAATGGTCCAAAACAACCAATTACTACAGCTCTTGTGCTGAGGTCACTTCCTACAGGGACAGGTAGGCTGCTCAAGGCTCCCCACTCCCACTGGTGAGCAAAGGAACTTCCTTCTATCCAAGTAAGGTAATGGACAACACAGGAACTACACCACAGCCCAGAATACAGCAAAGCCTGTAAACTGGTCTAAACTAGTCGAGGAGAGGTGGGAAAACAAGGATTCTTTTTTTGTTTTTTTTGTTTTTAGATAGAAACATACAAAAAATGCAGAAGCAGTAATAAATCAGTTACACAGGCTAGCACACTTTAGTGGGCAGCCTCAACAGTTAAATTAAACAAACAAACAAACAAACTTTCGATCAAATTCGACTAAAATGTAACTTTAAGTGCAGATATTAAATAATGCAGCAAATAGCTAAAAAACAGTTTAAGCTTGTTTAGGGTAGGCTAGAGAAGGTATTTCAAGTAACAAAACAGCAAAGATACTTAAATCCAGAAAGTAGTCACTTTTCTGAGTTCTCTGTAGCTAGGACCACTCTGCAGGGCCACAAGGAGCTTGTCTGAGTAGTATAGCCAGAATAAAATGCCCAGAGGTGGATTTTAAGCAGGGAACTTCAAAAGAGCTAGAAATGGTCCAAAACAACCAATTACTGCAGCTCTTGTGCTGAGGTCACTTCCTACAGGGACAGGTAGGCTGCTCAAGACTCCCCACTCCCACAGGCGAGCAAAGAAACTTCCTTCTATCCAAGTAAGGTAATGGACAACACAGGAACTACACCACAGCCCAGAATACAGCAAAGCCTGTAAACTGGTCTAAACTAGTCGAGGAGAGGCAGGAAAACAAGGATTATTTTTTTGTTTTTTTTGTTTTTAGATAGAAACACACAGAAAATGCAGAAACAGTAATAAATCAGTTACACAGGCTAGCACACTTTAGTGGGCAGCCTCAACAGTTAAATTAAACAAACAAACAAACAAACTTTCATTCAAATTTGACTAAAATGTAACTTTAAGTGCAGCTATTAAATAATGCAGCAAACAGCTAAAAAAAAGTTTAAGCTTGTTTAGGGTAAGCTAGAGAAGATATTTCAAGTAAAAAAACAGCAAAGATACTTAAATCCAGAAAGTAGTCATTTTTCTGAGTTCTCTGTAGCTAGGACCACTCTGCAGGACCACAAGGAGCTTGTCTGAGTAGTATAGCCCTACACAACCAGTACTTGCTAGAGATTCCTGCAACTCCTTTAGTGTTGCTGTAGGACTCCTTGCAGTTTCCCTGAACAGTTTTGGTCTTGTCTTCTCATAAAATTTGGAGGGATGTCCACTTCTTCACAATGTCACTGATGTCCTATATTTTCTCCACATTTTGATGGCTGTATTCACTGTGTTCCATGGTATATGCAATGCTGTGGAAATGTTTTTGTATCTCCAGGCTGATGCCTCTCCACAATGAGTTCCCTTTGAAGTTTTGTAAGCTCTCTGCGAACCATGGCTGTTGCTGTTGCAGGCAACTGAGTAAATGTCTGGAAAAGCCTAGTAGGACAGCTGACCATTATTCGTTGTTGATCAAAGACTCTCTGTAATTGATGTCAGGTGGTTATCCAAGAAGACGTAATGCTGTAATTACATCAGAAGCTGCATCAACAAAGTATTAGCTTCAGGCTGTGCACGCTTATGCATCTAGCTTATTGTGCGTGTTTTATTTTTCATACTTGTTCCCCTAACAGATTTGTTTGTTTATCAATTGAATTGTACAGGTTATAGTCACATTAAAGGGGGGAAGAGTTGTGAAATGTTTTACTGTGATCTCATTTTTGCATGTCACAAATACATGGCATTTTAACAGGGGTGTGTACACTTTCTATATGCATTTTATAAGACTACTTTTCAAATATGTCCCTAGTTTTGTCCCTTTGTCCACCTATTTTGACAGTCTTTGTCCAGATTTCTTGCATTGACAGGTTGTGAGATATGCTACGGATATGTTACACCTCCTGCAAATAGATCCCTGTGATGACCACTCTGATACAATACAGTTAGCCCCACCACATTGATCATGCACATTTCGCAATATGGCTAAGAGTAACAGTAGTGTGCATGGTAAAATGCATGACCTTAACAAGCCTGGGGTATTGGTGAGCCACAACAGGACAATACCATACTCACTGGCTTCAGGCTGCTGTCCCACTACCAGACTAGAGGTACCTATGTAGTTGTGGGAGAGAGGTCTTGTCAGCAGACTCACATGTGGCATTGGTACAAGATGAATGCTACTTTTCTGCACATGTACAGTACAAGTTCTGATATTACACAATTTGCTATCCTTCACCATAGATGTGCACTTCTGTGCATTACAAAACCCCATCCACAAATGCAGTTTGACCTGACATATGCATCTAGATACTCTACAGAAGCCATTATGACTGCTACATTATTAAATTGATGTGCACTGCGGCCTTACCTGGATGTTCCTCGCCCGTTGTCTGGGTGCCACCTACCTCCACGACTTGTGCATGTTGGCTTTGCTGGTGTGTGGTAGCTGCCCCAAGGTTGGCAAGAAGCTCCTCCATTGGTGTAAGTGGGGCCTGCTTAACAGGACCCCCCACCTGTGGTGGAACAGTCCCTGGCCACTGCATCAGCCCTTTGCCGGGCATGGCGTATCAGGTCAGTCGCATGATCTATGTGCATCTATGGTGGCCTAAGTTGTTTACTCTGTGGAAAGGTTTGTCCCACAGGGTGGTCTTCTCCCACAGATTTTGTTGGCCACAGCCAAACATCACCCCATGGTGGTTGATTATCATCTCAGTGATGGCCACAGTTTCAGTTGCAGTGTACGCCAGCTGTCTTGCATGCTGCATGTCACCTGGAAGACATAAACAAGGAAATACATCACAGGACCTCATACGTTGGTCAACATTATTTACATAACCTGCACATCAACATTGATTAGCATTAGCCACCACTTACAATGACATCATACCCCAGTCATCTATCAGCACAGTATGAGCTTGCATTGCACTCCTGCTGCTGATGTGTCATATTCTCCCCAATGAGGAGGCAGTACATTGCATACTCCACCATTCATCATTCATCTTTGTGTAGAGGGATGACAGAGGCCATCTTCCTCAGGCTTTGCTTGTTTACAGTGTGTAATGGAGCTGGAGGCATATGCCTGTGTTCATGTAGGATGCAGACAGGGATGTTATCAGCTCCCATGGAGACACGCATTTGTTGCCTTTAATTAGGCATTATGGACCTGCTCCCTAATGATGAGGGGAGGGGTGCGGGTGCTGTGCATATTCACCTATACTGATGGTGGGATGGGAGGGTGTTGTTTTCCCTTAACCTGTCTGCAGCAGGTTGGCTATAGCTATGCTGAATGCATTTGTGGTGTGATTTACCACCAGTACAGGGTGGGTTGTTGCCTCTGAGACTGAAGACATGTGTGGAGATGGCCTTGTGATTGGCCTTGGTAGATGTGTCCAATATGTACTAATAGTTAGCCTTACAGTAATTCACCTGTGACCTCATATGCTTGTTCAGACAGGTTGACTTGCTTCCAAGTTGGTGCCTGCTCCTACTTGGCCCTGTACAGCCAATGTAGCAACAGATTATGTGGTTTGTGTATTGCTGCTGTCCAGCAAAGGGGATTACTCTACCTTGGTGGAGGCAGGTTTTACAAGTCAGGTATTGCTGAGTCCATACAGCTATGTAGGTGCTCATATAGCTGTTTGTAGTGGGCATGGGCACAAGGTCATAACACAGTTGGACGACTCCCATTTTCCACGTGATAATCATGCTTATTCTAGTACTCATGTCTGTGCAAGGCAATGCAGCAACCAGTAGCTGTAGAAATTTATGTCTGCTGGATGCACACAAACTAAGATTACACACATATACAACATGTGCAGCTTATTTACCTGACATTTTACATCTCATGTCTGTTGTTTTTAGGCTTCCAGCTACACCTACTCATACATACATGTGCACAGGTACTACCTGATATACATTCCTGTTCCATGTCAGTATGACACACTGCATTTGCACTCTTGATGCTCAGTTATACCTCTCAACCTGTTAGAGCAGGACATCTGGAAGACAACACACGTACATGGTAAGCAATTGCCCAAAATTAGTGACACTTTATTAATATTGCTGTAACACACTTAAGTCAGTTGGTAGCACAGTAGGCTTTGCATTCACAGAAATATCCTGGAGGATGTCTGACACTCATATGTTTGCTATTATGTTCCAATGTCAGTCTTCATAGATTTCCCAACATATGTTTGCTATTATGTTCCAGTGTCAGTCTTCACAGATTTCCCAACAATTTGCCAGCCATAACACAACTCTGTGAGTAAATGACTACAAATATGAGGCACACATATGGTTAGTGTGCATAACACTGGACAGTTGAATAGTATGAGCTCAGTATATCACATGCAGTTCAACACACATGTATGTGACAGTAGTTTACTATGCACATACTCTGTATAGGTCTATTAGATTTGTGAGACAAACATGCATATCATAGTTGTATTCATAAGTAACATATGGATATTTATGACATCCCACTAGCTGGCCTAGCAGTGTCACAGTCAGTATTATTCAACAGACACTCCAGTAGTAGTCATATGTGAGCCATCCTTTCCTGGGGTGACTCAGGGGCCTGAGCTGTGATCTATGTCACTGCAGACAGACCCAGATGTTATGGCCATTTGTGCTCATCAGCAATATATCAGTAGAGCAAGTCTTGTAGAGACATATTTGTTAATCTTCCTATTTCTCATTATTACATCGCCCCTACTGCATTCCATTACATGCTTATTTGATTGACATACATTTTTCCCCAGGTATAGTTGATTTGCTTCTGATTTCTGTTTGCTTGTTTTTGTCTGTCTCTCACTCTCTCTCTCTCTCAGAGATGTCGGGTATACATCTGTTTTGCATAGGCAGCAGCTTGCCTTTTGTAGGTAATGCTCATGAGCAGCTGATGGCCTGTGCACCAATTGGTGTCCCCCACTTGCTAATTGCTTGCAGAACAGCTGTGTTGTTATTCCTATAGCCAATGGCATGGCAGCACACTCCTATAACTGAGTACTTCATGTGGGTGTTGGCCCTTTTCATTGCCTGTGAGAAGGACATCATGGAGGTTTGTGAACAGCATCACAGAGTGTAGTTGGAAATACCACTTACAACAACAAATGTGGAGACAACCCAGCAAAATGGGAGAAAAGGAACAGAATGTAAGTATTGCTGTTATACAGTTGGATTAATGCTAGTTTAGCAGAGTTTGTGTGTACATGGATTTTCTGCATGATATTAAGTCTGACAGTGTTATGTTGTTGACATAACTCTCAAATGTAGGGCTATCCGCAGAATGAACAGAGGTTTGACTCCTATGTTTGGTCTGTTCCTCAAACAGTTTTTGTCCTTGCAAATAAGCAGCATACTCTGGGGGCTGCAGTCAGTAAATGCTAACATCCATTTTTATTTCTGACTTCATATCCCTCAGAAAAGATATGTTACAACAAACCCTGTAACACCAGCAACTTTCTCAGTTTCTACCAGCAATATTTCAAATATGCCCCTGTTTCTGGGCCTCTGTTCCCCCAGTTATATAAGGCTTTGTCCAGATGTCATGCAGTAAGAGACCTGATAGGTATGGTATATCATTATTTAGTGCTTTCATTCCTGATATCATCCCAGCGATGTAGCAGAATGCCAGACATGTAATGAGGTAGAGGCCATATATATGAGGACCAAGCCTGGATATTCTGTGGGAATCTGTACAGTTGAGAGGTTTGTGTATGTCTGGCAATTGTTAACATACAGTCAGAATTATGTAGCAGTGTAATGTGTAAATGTTAGTTGGGCTGTGTTGGAAGGAGGGTAGATGTAAGTGTCATAGCTCCTTTTCTATCTGACTGTGCATGCTGCTCCAGGTTCTGGTAGTCTATCAGCTGTATATGTTTGTAGGGCCAAACTGAGACATATCCTGTATCACCTCAGGATTCTTACTACACTGTGATTTGGGCCACTATATGTAGGGGTAGTGTATGAGTAGCAAACATGATATTTTTGTTCACACAGTCGCTATACTCTAGTGTTCATTTGGCTTACCAGTATGTCACTGTGACTGTGGTGAAATTGGTTGTGGGTATGCACTTTCACACTTGTGTCTGTTTATCACTACTATTATATCCCTGTAGTGCCTATTTATATGCAAATGCATGTGTAATTCCCCATAGCTGCTTTAGGGTAGAGTTGTGTCAGTCTGACTGTAGTTTGGATGGTGCTTGGTGACATGCGTAGCAGCTCAGTGTGGTTTCCCCAATGTCATGCTCTATCCAGATATTCATAGGATGTTAGGTTGCCTGTCTCATATCTTTGGTCTGGTCCTCATAACTGTTGTGTATTTGTGACAAATCAATGGGATGATGTGAAGATTTAATTCACTAACTAATGAGAAGCAATTAAGTCTTGGATTTGTGCTATTTCAGTCAATATATGTTAGATCAGACAGTGTTACTGCAGCAAATGTCTCAGCTTATCTACTCAAGTATTTCAGATATGTCCCTATGTTCATGGCTTTCTCCCCCCACTTTGTCAGGCTTGGTCCAAATTCATTGCACTAAGGGGTTCTAAGCATACCTGTCAACTGGCTGGCTTGTTTCAGAATGTCCAGATTTATTGCTCATATTTTCGGTCTGTTCCACAAATTATTAGGATTTCTCTGGTAAATCACTGTGATGATCTGAGGATTCCTGTCAGTAAATGATGATATACATTTCAGTGTCAGACCTCATATCCTTCAGAAAATGTATGCTGAAACAAATCTGGTTACTCTTGCAACTGCCTACATTTCAAATGGCAATATTTAAAGTATGTCCCTATGTTTGGCCCATTGTCCCCCTATTCTGACAGCCTTTGCACAGATGTCGAAGAGGTTGAGCGGTATGGTTCTAAGGTACTACTGCACTACATGTTATGTACATACACACACACACACACACACACATATATATATATATATATATATCTTTAATATATTTTTCATATATATGTATCTCCATACATATGTCTATATATGTATATATACAAAACCTGAGTGATTCCACATTGCTTTTTAACTACTGTTGAATGACTCTACTGAGTGATATGTTTGAAAAAGTGTTAGAAATTCCTACAGCTCAAATGGTGTAGTGGTACATTGCTCTGAGTATAGTGTATGGGGTCCTGAGTTCAAGACTTTGCGGTGCTGATTATTTTGTTGCTAGGCAGAACAGTGGCTGATGGAGACAGAATGATTAAAGCAGTTTTAAGTGGCTTTAAGCGGGTTTCCGTGGGTTTGCTCGATGCTAAGCAACGCTAACAGAAAGGTAACTGTACAGATGCTTAATGCATTTTGGCTTCACTTAGCATTGCGCAAACTCGCTTACTCCCACTTACTCCCACTTACACTCATGCTAATTCCTTTAAAAGTAAATAAAAAGGGGTTATAGGAAAGTGGTGAGAAAGGGACATGCAGAATGAAAAACAATATAAAATGAAGCTAGGGATGTGCAGGATGGGTGTAGGGAAGGTCCATAGCTGTCCATTTCTTATACAGCAACAGCTGTGCATTTGTACAGAATTTGGAGGTGAATTTGGACACTCAAACCCCATAGAGAGGGGTGTGGACAACAGAAATGTTTGTCAAACCAATTGGACCAGATTACATTTGTCCAGTGGACACCTGTGTAAAATGGAGAGCTATGTATGGGGTGATAATTCTTTTGGGGACAGATACCCTTTTTTATTTGTTAAGGTGAGAGTGGGATGTTGGGGGAGGATTGTAGGTACATCTGAGGAGGTAGATTCGGTAGGGAGACAGACAAGACAGACAACACAGCAGACAGGGCTGGTGCATGACACACATGGGAGGTAAACACCTTAGACAGGGAAGGTGGCTGGGAATCAGAGGCCCATAAGCCCCCATATGGATATTGTGGGACTGACATCCCCACCTGCAGGCAGTCACAACTGCACCTTCACAGCCTTGACAGTGGCTGTGCTGGGGCCTGGACAGGAGGGGCAGCCTGCTCCTCAAGGTGTGCCAGGCAGCCCTCCATCTGGTGCTGCTGGCCACCCAACTCAGAGCAGATGACACTGCACACCATACCCCAGAACCGACGGCATATGACGGACTCATCTCGGCACCCGCACCCATGTGGTGCAGGGTGCAGAGATGACAGGCTCATCTCTGCACCCTGCACCACATGGGTGTGGGCACAGAGATGAGTCTGTCATCTCTGTGCCCACATGGGTGTAGGCACAGAGATGACAGGCTCATCTCTGCACCCACATCCATGTGGTGCAGGGCCTGCAGAAGATGAAGTTCTACGGTGGGTCCCAGACGTGCTGGGGCTTGGTGCCATGGCCAGATGGGGTAAATCTGCTGTGATCAGCCTTCCCAAATGTGCTATAGTGTTGAGGTTTTCCAAGATATATTGGTTAGTCATGAACAAAACATTTCAATATTAGTTTTAAAGGCATGTGTGGGTGTTCAGTTAACCCAAAACAACAGCTGTGAAACAGCTGCATAACAAACAGAACACATGCATAACTGGAACAACAGTAAGCATTGTAACAGCATGCCAGTAACAATGAAGGCAACAGGCTGCCAACAATGGTATTTGAAAAGGGTATGTTAACATGCAACCAATTAATTATATGAACAATAATGTAACACGTGTCCCAACATTAGGTTTGGTAAAAAAATACCCATATTATATGAATAATAATTATTGATGCAGATGAGGGTTAGGGATAGAAGAAAAGCCCATTAACAACTGCATAGACCTCTATTTTTACAACAGTACTGCTCAATACTCTAGAGGTCTGCCCTCACTTTACATCTACCTATGGCCTACCTATAACATACCCATATTTGTGAGGTGGGCCATGTAGACAGCTTTCCGTACAATGGTGCCCACATGGTGGGAAACTGTCAGGTTGTTACCAACCTTGGTGCACAGGTTGTCTCACACCTGATTGCATGCTCAGTACATTATTACCATTGTACTTAGTGTGGATGACATCTGCCACAGCAGGGGGAGTGATGTCTCTCCTGGCATTCCATTTGCAGTAATGCTTCTTGTACCAGTCAGTAATTGGGTGAGTGTCTCTTGGAGGATGGCCACATCAGTAGCGTAATATAAAGCAGCGGGCAGCTTGCAAGCACCCTTACACCTGGTCAGCCACAGACCACTGCTATTGTTCTGTGCCTCAGATACATATATCTCAAACAGTAGAGGGCTCCAGACTGATCCTTGTAGTACACAGTTGTGGATGAATCTACTACTGGAAGTGGGTTCTACTACTTTGACTGAGTGGGTACTATCATTGAGCCAGTTAGCTAACCATCTGGAAAACTACAGGTTGGTGCCTAGCTGTGCAGGCATATGTACCATGTCCACCTGGGGATTAGTGTGAGAGGACTGGGCTAGGTGAAGGTAGCTATTGTTCATCATCTTCCCCTCATCCCTGTGTTTGTTGACCAATGCAGAGAGGTCAATCAAGATTAACAGGCCTGATGACAATACCATGGTGTGTGATTCCAGTCATTTTGATGTTGCCAATATCCCTTTTCATAATGTCCTTGATATTGCCTCCCATGCCCTTGCAGAGCAGGCTAGTTAGCCTGATGTACATAATATTGGCTGGGTTGATGGATTGCTCCACCATTGTGTATAGGGATGACAGTGGCTGTCCTCTGTGCAGATGGGATGACACTGGTGCTCAGGCTGTGGCTGACTACAGTGCAGATTTGATCTGAGAGCCCATGTCTGTCTTCATGTGGGATGCAGCCAGGGATGGTATCATGCCTATGGAGATCTCTGTGTGTTGCCTTTGAGAGGGCATTATGGACCTGCTTCCTGATGATGATGGAGGGAGGCAGGTGCTGTACATGCACATGTGTACCATGGGGGGACAGGGGGTGGTGTTTACACTTCAACTGTCTGCATCCAGTTGCCTATATCTATGCCATATGTGCATGTGGTGTTATTGACAATCACTACAGAGCAGATTTGTGTGGTCCCTCTGGAATTGCAAACACATGTGGAAGGCCTAGTGATTTGCCTTGGTGGATGTGTCCAATATGCACTCAAAGATAGCCATAGGGTACATCACCTGTGCCCTTATTTGCTTGTGCAGACCAAGGTGACATTGCTTACAATGAGACACCTGTTCCTTCTTGGCCCATCCAGCAATTGTTTCCACCTATTATGGTATTTGTGTATTGCAGCTGTTCACCACAGGCATTTACCCTACCTTGAAGAAGATAATGTCGCATTGTCAGGAACTGCTGAGTCCATGCAGCTATGTAGGTGCCCACATAGTATTGTGGTGTGGGCCTGGATACTGCTGCTAGTTCCAAGAAATGGCACGTTGGCTGTACAGCTACTTCTACCTGCTCTGAGGGGATTTATAGTCATTTGTGTACAATTCATTCTGTCTGACACTGTAAAGGGGGGGGGCATGGGAGATGGTTACCTGAACAGTGATGACAATGTGGTCAGATATTACTAAGGGGGATGGCACTGTAGAAGTGCTACAGTGGCTACTCATGCTGGTTATGACCAGGTACATGAGTGTAGTGGGATTGTTGAGCTGCTGATCCACTGCATTGCCACTGACAAAGCCGAGGAATCTATGTGCAGTCATGTTCAGATGGCATAGGTCAGGCACACAATGGTTGGGTATTTGAGGTCACCCAGAAGCAGGGTAGATGATTGAATGCTGACATATTCCAGCAGGTCCCAATAGGTGTGGTGGGTGTCCATAGTCATGGTTGGAGGCCTGTATTTAGCTATGATTTGAGTAGGTGTTTGGTCAACTGTTAACTGCACTCGGGATGTCACCCATGTGTCATACTGTTTTGCCAGCCTGGAGGTGTGTATGCTAATGTTCAACACTCCACCTCCTGTAGCTTTGCAGGCCTCCATTTGGGATCTAAACGTTTGATGGGGAGAGTGACCTGGCAAGGTTGGTGTGTTCTCCACAGCTAGAAAGCAGCTGTCAGTGACTGCACAAATGTCAGCATCCTACAGGACAAGGTACGTTTGCCACATAGGTGTCATGGTAACGCACCTAGCTCTTGTTAGAGCAACACATCTGCACAAAGGCACAAATCAGTAGTGGGCAAAGGCCAGTAAATAGTGTCACTTTATGAATCTAGCTGAAACACACTTAGTTGCCAGCAAAGACGGTGTCACATTCACAGGTATACTCTGCAGGATATGACATCTGGCAATGAAATTTATGTTAATTTGTTATGACTTCAGTCTTTAATGGGTTGCCAGTGATATGCCAGATAATACACAACTGTCTGAAACATTGACTACAAATATGAGGCAGACATGTGGTCAGTCTGCAAAACTCTGGACAGTTGTCAGATATGGGCTCAGTATATCACATAAAGTTCAACACACACACCTGCACCTGTCATGTAGTATGCACATACCCTATGTACAGCTCTTACATTTATAAGATAAGCATATGTATCAGAGTAGCATTCGCAGGTGACATATGAATAATTACAACATCCCAGGTAGCTGGCCTACCACTGACACAATCAGTATTGGACAACAGAGACTCCATTAGTAGTCATACATGAGCTTACCTTTGCTAGGGTGACTCAGGGGCCACAAATGTGCTCCATGTCAGTGCAAGCAGGGCAAGCAGAAATGGCCATAGGTGCTGAAGAGCAGCATGTGATTCCAGCACGTCTTGTTGTGGCCTAGTGTTTAATGTCCCATTTGACATCATTGCATGCCCCCTTCTGCATTTCATTACAAGCTTGCATAACTGACATAGCTATTATAGTACTCAGGAGTTCACTCACAATGCATATGGTTAAGTTTGTGTAGTCGCAGTCTGTCTTTGTGTAGATGAGTTGAGACCTGTGTTGCATAGGCAGCAGTTTGCCTTTTGTAGGTATTGCTGATGAGCAGGTGATGGCCTGTGCACCAAATGGTGTCTCCCACTTGCTACTTGCATCCAGAGGAGCTGTGTTGTCTTTCCATTTTCCAATGCCATAGCAACACAGTGCTATAATTATGGCCTTCATGTGTGCCTTGCCTCTTTTCCTTGCTTGTGTGGAGGACATTATGGAGGTGTGGAGGCTACAGCTTCACAGACAGTAGGTGGGAATACCTCTCAAGACAGGACATGTGGAGACAGCATAGAAACATGGGGAACAAAGCTCCAGAATTGGGTACAGATTGTAAGTCAGTTGTGCTGTTATACACATAGAGGGTTGCTAGTTTAACAGGGTTCACCTGGACATGCATTTTCTGTGTGACGACGTCTGACAGTGATATGTCTCTGACATACCTCTCAATTGTCCTGATGTCCACAGACTGCCCAGGGGTTTGTCTGTTATGCTTGGTCTGTTCCTCAGACAATGTCTGTTTTTGTGGAAGCAGTAGGATAATGTGAGGATTGTAGTTAGTAACTGTTGACATCCATTGGTGTTTCAGACATCATATCCTTCAGGGATGTTATGTTACAACAAAGCCTGTGACACTGGCAACTGTTTCAGTTTGTAACACCATTATGTGAGATATGTCCCTCTTTCCAGCCCCCTGTCCCCCAAGTATGTCATGCTTTGTCCAGATGCCTTGCAGTAAGTGGGTCAGAGGTATGTGTTATCATTATTTAGTGACTGCACTCAAGGTATCATCCCATTGATGTAGCAGACTCCTGGAAGTGGTATGCATCTGTGGCCATGAATATGGTCTCACACCCTGGACATTCTATGCAAATCTGTACATATGAGAGTTATGTATGTCTGGCCATTGTGAAGTGACTGCCAAGATTGCGTAGCAGTGTTGTGTGCAGATGTTTGGCTGGGTAGGGAGAGTAGCAGATGTGAGTGTCACAGATCCTTTTTCTATCTGATTGTGCATGCTGCTACATATGCTGGTGGTCTCTCGGGTGTGTATGTTTGTAGGGGCAGACTGAGAAATGTCCTGTAACACCTCAGCATTCCCAGTACACTGAGAGTTGGCCCAGTATATGTCAGTGTTGACTGTGACTGGGAATCAAGATATGTTCATTCAAACAGTCATTGTACTCTAGAGTTCATTTGGGGTACTGCTATGTTGCTGTGACTGTGGTGCAAATGGTTGTGGGTGGACATTTATGTACCACTATCTGCTTTTCCCTACAGTTCCATCCCTGTAGTGCATGATATATTTGGATATACATGGGTAATTGCCCAGAGCTAATTTGGGTTAGTGTTGTGTTGGTCTTTCTGTGGTTCAGAAGGTGCTGGGTGACATGGTTGGTAGCTGTTATGGGTTTTTCCATTCTGTTACATGACTGCGGTCATACCTCTCCACTGTCCAGATGTTTAGATACTGTCCTGATGCATCGCTCATATGTTTTGTCTGGTGGCCACTGTGATGCCTGTGCACTGGCCCAGTAATCAAGGAGCCTCAGTCCTTACCACTAACACCAGTGAGGCATGTCCACATTGGAAAGGATAACAAATACACACACAGTAAAGTACAATTTCCCTTAAGAGCACACAGAGATCACAGTCAGTCTGGGGCTGGTTTCTCCCTTTTTCTCCAGATCCCCAATAAGGCTCCCCACTGGCACAGCTATAGAGTGGGGCCTTAGCCAAGGTCCCAAGCCAAGTTCTCCTAGCACTCTCTCTGTCCAACCAGTGCTTCGTGTCCCTGCCCAAGTAGTTCACACACACACACACACACACACACACACACTTTGAGATATGATTTATATACAACCACACAGACACTCCTGGGAAAGGCTGGCACAGGTTCACTAGCTGTGGCCCTTCTGTCCAGGTTATAAGGTAGTAATCACTGCCACAGGACCCTTAGTTATCATCTTCTAAAAGGCCCTTACCAAAGGGTGTCCAATTATTACTGTACAATATTATTATCCAAATGGTAAGTGTGACTGAGCAGCAAGGCTTATTTGGAGTGGCTTTGTACAGTATCACTATATACATGCAATGTTCTCTAGAGCTTAAATTATCTCTACACAAAACAGCCACAGTTGAAAGGTTTAAAAATATTTAATAATAAATAATGAAAACACAAGGCAATACTTCTTACTGTACAATGCTAGTCAAGAGTTCAGAGATCACAGGGAAATGCTTAAATAATACAGTAGAATAGCTCTGACATAAATATAGAAAATAGATAGTCTAAACTTACTATTTTCTATCTTCTTCTTAAGAGAAACACTAAAGTCTAAGATCCTGCTTACATACAGACAGAGCAAAGCAAGTGCTGGTGAGTGGCCAGTTCTGAAGGCAAATGCAAAATGCTCTATCTCTGAGAAAGTCCTTTAAATTGATAATACATCCTGCTGACTCATTTTAGATTACATCATTCTTAACAATTCTCTGGTTTCCCAGGCTAACAGAAACTCTGCATTAACATTTCTTAGTAACCTTGCACCTGGTCATGAAACTACAGCAATGAAAGACATTATATATGTAAAATCTAGCAATTAATTCTAGTCTCTTGGTGACAGACATTTGCAGAGTAATCTGTGGGTTGATTGATTAGTTTCACTGTACATGGGGTGAATGTAGAGCTATGTATGGGGCATTTTTTTTTGCAGGACAGATGCCCTTTTTTAAAGGTGAGAGTGGGATGTTGGAGAAGAGCTATAAATATGTTTGGGGAGGTAGGTTGGGTGGGATAGGTTCCCTGTCAAAGGTTGGTAGGGAATCCAAAGTCCATGAGCCCCCAAATGGATATAGTGGGACTGTGGTCCCCACCTATGGGCAATCACCACTGCTCCTTCATGGCCCAAAGGTGGCTGCGCTGGGGGCTGGAGAGGAGGGGCAGCCTGCCCCTCGAGGTTTACCAGGCAGCCTTCAATTTGATGCAGCTGTCCACCCAACTCTGCTCAGATGGTGCTTGCACACCAAACCCCGGAACTTACTGCAGGTGACAGGCTCCTGTCCTTGCCTGCTCCCAGGGGAGAGGGATTCCATCCCCTGAGGTGGTTCCACCCAAAGGTGGTGCAGGACCAGTTGACGAGGAAGTCCCGGGTTGGGTCCCAGATGTACTTGGGCTCAGTGCCAAGGCCAGATGAGCTGTGGCAGATGGATCCAGCAGGGTCTGCCTTCCCAAATGTGCTATGGTGTTGAGGTTTTAAAAAAATATGTTGGTTAGTCATGAAGAACAGATTTCAAGATTAGTTCTAACAGCATGCATGGATGTTCCAATTAACCCCATAAAACAGATTTTAAACAGTTGCATAGCAAAACAAACACATGCATAAATTGAACAACAGTATGCATTGTAACAGCATACCAGTAACATTGATGGCAACAGGCCACCAACAATGGTATTTGAGCAAGGTATGTTAACATTCAACCAATCAAATATATGAACAATAATAGAACACAAGTCCCAACATTAGGTATGGAGAAAAACATACTCGTAGTATATGAATTATAGTATTGATCCAAAAATCTGTGGTGATGCCAGCAAGAAATAACAAACCAAAAAACAATAAAAACTGCTGGGAGCCCCCAAAGGAGGAACGTATCCTATAAATGAAATAGTCTGGTTGGAGTAAATGAATGAATTTAATGACTCCACGTAACACAAGCACTGGTACATAAACGCTTCAACACAAACAAATGCATTTTCGTAAAAAACTTCTTCAGATAATACAAAACCAAGTATAGACTGTTTAAACAGTTATATACATGATTCAAATAAAACTTGTATCTCCCTATTCGTTCAAACATTAATTGAATAATTAATTAATTAACAAAAAACATTTCATTAAAAGAGATATAGTTTAAAATAATACAAAGTTTTAATAAAAAAAAATGTCTGTATATAATATATACTAAATGTAATAAATATATCTGTATTGTAACAGTGTCTGTTTAAATGTGTATAATAAATATATATAAATATTGAAATAATTAAATATGTATTGTATATATGTATATGTATTTTATAAATCTTATATAAAGCTAAGGTGTGTATATTAAATAGAATAATGTAATAATGTAATAATTTGATAAAATCTCAAGTATTTTAAAAATAATTTATAACTTGGCCTGTCTTAATTTTAACACTGGTTTGATTGAAATAGTGTCATTTAATCCAGGGGGGGTAGTGGCATCCAAAATAATTTGCCAAAAAAGTTCTCGGTATTCTAACCGGGTCTCCCACATACCCCCCCTGGTATCTTTGTCAACTACTTCTAATACGAAAAATGAATAGGTAGCCTCTTGACAGGTAATTTTGTGACGATATAATGCATTGGTGTGATTTTGTTTACTAATTTCATAACAGTGCTCATAAATACGTGCTTTAAGTTTCCTTTCAGTCTTTCCGACGTAAAAGGAACCACATGTTTTACATAAAGCAGGATATACTAGTCCTGTTGTGTGACAATTAGCAAAACAATAACTATATAATGTTTTGTTTCTGCTAGTCAATTCTAAGTTGGAACCATTAAACACATAACAACACTGGGAACAAGACCCACATTTGAAAGTACCTACCCTTGCCCGGCCTTTGTTCGTAGTTTTATTCTCAAACATATTTTTAAAATTTAAATCTCTTCTGTATGTAAAAGTTAGTGGAGTATTCCGTAAGAGTTCCAAATCTGTAAATTCAAGAAATTTGGTCCATTCCCTACTTATTACATACTTAATAACATTTGAATCACCATTATAGTCCAATACATAGGTGTCTTGTCTATTATTGGTGTTACTTACTGGGATACCAGTAATGATAGAAATGGACTGTCCCACAATAGGAGAAAATCTATCTAATCTACCTTTTAGAACTTCCTGTTTCAATTCCATCAATAGTGGTGAGGGGTAACCCCTATTAGAAAACATCCTACATACATTTTCACTTTCTAGTAAGAAATCCTTGTCTTCAGATGTCATCCGACTAATTCTCACAAGTTGCCCTTTCACCAGATTTTTCTTTTGGAAAAAAGGATGCCCACTGTGGAAATGCAGGAAGGAGTTGGAGAATGTCGGTTTTCTATATACTCTTGATGAAAATCTACCATTAAGTTTGGAAATGTTAACATCTAAATAATTGAATGTTTCATAATTCACTTCGTAAGTGAAATCCAAAAAAAATGGTAGTGTTTTTAATATATGACAAAAACTCCAAAAATTTTTCTTCCCCTGCTATCCAAAATATGCAGATGTCATCTAAAAAACGCTTGTATAAGATCCAACAGTCTTGATATCTGCTGTTCAAAATGAAAGTGTGCTCCCACCAAGACATAACAATGTTGGCATAAGTTGGGGCACAATGGGCCCCCATTGCCACACCACGTTGTTGTTTATAAAATTCTCCCTGATAATACATGAAATTATTGTTCAAAATAATTTCCGTCAAGGCAAGAATAGTAATGAAATCATTGTGTGTAAATGTACCGAAGGTGACCATATATTCCTCCAACCATAATAAACCTGTGTCATGTGGTATGCTTCCAAATAAATCGATAACATCAAGTGTAATGAACAATAAATTGTCTCTATACATTTCTGGTTTTAAAATTCTCAAAAAATCCCAAGAGTCCTTCAGTGTTGAAACACCCAAAACTGAAAGTTCTTTTAACTTGTGGTCCACAAATTTGGCTAATGGAGAGGTAATAGATCCTTCTGAAGCCACAATTAACCTAAGAGGTGGATCAATAACATTTTTATGCACCTTGGGTATCCCAAACACTGAAGGCACTCTTGATGATTTGTTGAATAAATAGTTGAAATTTTCCAAGGAAATGGAACCTTCCAACAACAAATCATTGAGCAAATATTGAATTTTGGAATAAGCAATGTGTACTTCGTTGAGTGAAACTGAAACATATTTATCTGTGTTGCTTAATTCTTCCTTCATCTTAGATTCATATAATAATGCATCCATAAGAACAGTACCCCCACCCTTGTCGGGTTGCATAATCCTAATAGAATGGTCATTAGTTAATTCTTTCAATAGATCTGATTCTTCGATGGAAAGATTCTTAAAAACCTTGTGCTTAATTATCTGTTTCCTAATCTCCTTTTCCATAATATTCTCAAGGTTTTTAAGTTGAGGATGTAAGGGTGGGTTGATTGTACTGCATTTTTTAAAGGAATAATAGAAGGTGGAATATTGGCAGTATTGTTAAACATAAGTGTAAGATTTTTCTTTCTGATAAACATCTTCAGATCAATAATAGATCTGGACAAGTTAGCCTTCCTAGAAGGAATGTATTTGAATCCTTTTGAGAATAAATTAAAATGATTAGTATTCACCTCAATTGAACTGTAATTAAAAATATTGTAACCTTGACATGTACAAACTGGGCCAGATATGTTATTGTTAGATATATTATCTATATTATCTAATTCCATCCCCTCCCTTCTCTCTGTCTCCTGTAGTTGTTGTAATTGTAGTGAACATAAGGTTTGTTGCGAATTCTCTTTGAACGTCGGGGTAGGGGGGGGGCTGAATTTGATCTAAAGGGATATCTGGCTCAAAAAAGTTTTCTTCATTTTCATGATTGTTGACCTCATATTGATCATCTGTGTTGTGTACAGTATCAAAATCACGATGTTGAGGTAAAAAGTTCTGAAAAAAAGTTCTGGGTTTGGGGTATGCTGTCCCTTCGTTGTAATCTTTGTGGTCCCTGTCCAATTTACCCTGCTTACGGTTAATGTTAATACTGCAATTCCTGTCAACATATGTAAAAATGTCATAATACTTCTTTCTTTCACTTTCAACAGAAAACAACAGATCTTGAAGAATACAATCATTTACTTGTTCCATTTCTTTAACCAACATAGTTTTTTCTTTTTCGTTTTCATTCATAATAGCTCTCACAATTTCTAAACCACAATTGTTGAAAATGTTAACAAGATTTTTTGCAAATTCCGTACCATCCTGTACCTTGTTCGGAAATTTGCAAATTCTAAGTCCCTTAGGGACTATTTTGTGCTTTAAACATTCATTAAAATAAACATTATCCACTTCCAGTTTTTTATATTTGTCCATAAGATAATACAACCTGTCTAAATTGTCCTTATAAGTAGGCGTTTTTACCTGGTTTGAATCCCTGTTGGTTTGAGATCCAAAACCATAGTTTTTGTGTAAAATATCCTGGAAGTTGAAAATAAACGGTTTGGCAGGAAAATTAGAGTTGTTGGAAGAAGGCCTGTCCCCTGTAGATTCACGTGCATGACTCTCCTCGGTAACTGGCGAAATACAATGTTTTTTGTTAATTAATTAATTATTCAATTAATGTTTGAACCAATAGGGAGATACAAGTTTTATTTGAATCATGTATATAACTGTTTAAACAGTCTATACTTGGTTTTGTATTATCTGAAGAAGTTTTTTACGAAAACGCATTTGTTTGTGTTGAAGCGTTTATGTACCAGTGCTTGTGTTACGTGGAGTCATTAAATTCATTCATTTACTCCAACCAGACTATTTCATTTATAGGATACGTTCCTCCTTTGGGGGCTCCCAGCGGTTTTTATTGTTTTTTGGTTAATTATAGTATTGATCCCGATGAGGGGTGGGGGGAGAGACAAAATGTTCATTAACAGCTGTTTATGCTTCTATTTTTCACAACAGTACTGCTTAATACTCTATGGGTCTGCCTTCACTTTACATCTACCTATGGCTCATAGCTTCTGTAGCACAAACATACCTTTTAAACTGTCAGCCTGGAATGGCATGGGGCAAACTATGACAACTCTGGGTACATGACTAGAGGGGACTCGTACATGTCAGGGTTACATATCTAGCACAGGAGGGGTACCCTGAACTTCTGTTATGTGACTGTGCTACTGGCATACTTCAACCAACTGGTTTCCTATCTGTGTCCAGGGTTATTGGCAGCAGTGACCACTAGCTGTGACAGCATGACACTTGAGAGACATGTATTGGGAAGAGTGCATGTTGTATGTACCTCTCCTGCTGTCATTTGCTGGCATGTGGTGGGACAGTTGAACAGTTGTACACAGTTTATTAGTATACCCTTTATACAGCTACTACCAACATTTCCTAACCTGTAAAACCTGTGGAGAAAATATCTGTTAACACTACCTGACTGTTTTTACCTTTATTCCTGATTCCTTGTGTGTAGATATGCACACATCTTAGTACCACTCCCTGGATTTGAACCATGTCTGAGTGTGCAAAATTAACAACTAAACTATTTTGCATCACACTGAGCTACTGGGGAATTGCTGTTTCTTGTTTTATTGGTTTCTGCCTAATAGTGTCTTGGTTAGACAGTCTGAACATGTAATGCTGTGATGCATGCATGACAGATAGTTATTGTACTGTGCATTAATCCTTTGGATTACTACAGTCTGCAAAGCAAAGGTTAACACAAGGCAATGCTGGAAGGAAAACGCTTTGAAACTTTACAAATTACTATTCAGGGTTCAGAGCTTAGTGCAGTATAAATTTCACATTTCAGTTATATCTTGTTTTACTACTCCACCATCTACAGTTTTTCTTAGCAGCTTGTTCACAGAACAACCTCAGTTAATGCATGCTGCCACAGCTATAATTGCTGTGAAGAACCTGTATACATTCTATATGTCTACAACAACATACCAGAATAAACACAACAATTACAGTTTTTTGTAGGGATCTTTATTATACATTAATATTTGTCATTTTTTTTATTTATTCAGTTCCCACACTAACAGTATACCTACTAGCAGTAAGCAATGTAGTCCTTCTTAGCTATTTGAACAATACACTGCAAATTAGATTTGTACTCACCAGCCTGCTGGCGCAGCTTCAGCAATCTGCCAGCATGGTCCTCTACATTACTAGCCCTCTCTGCTGCAACTCTAGGGGAAAAAAACAATTATGCATACCTGTCTATCACATTCTCAGGCTAGTATTTGCTACAAATTACTTGATAGTGATACTTACTCACTACTGGAACATTCCATGCCCATGCATCTTGGATCCACTGGGCCAAGAGTGCCTCCTTTGTCTGCTTTAGTTTAGCATAGTGGTGCCATACCTGCTCAACAGTCCAGGAGATCCCAGTAGCACTGGTGAGATCACATGCAAGATGGTCCCAGGCCTCTGCTTTGTATTGTGAGCCCTGTACTGGCCCTGCAGTAGTCTCTCCTCATGGTTTTCTACAAGGAGTACAGCCTAGCACAGGAGGGGTACCCTGAACTTCTGTTATGTGACTGTGCTACTGGCATACTTCAACCAACTGGTTTCCTATCTGTGTCCAGGGTTATTGCCAGGCCTCTGTTTTGTATTGTGAGCCCTGTACTGGCCCTGCAGTAGTCTCTCCTCATGGTTTTCTACAAGGAGTACAGCCATGACACTGGACTCCTGAATGCTCCAGCTCTGCACCCAAAAATGCGCTCCTTCACCTACACCAGGCATAGTACTTGCACAGATAAACTATAACAAGGTCTGGCTGTATTCCCACCTGCGCCATTTAAATAAAGCAATATTCCCACCTTTTGCCATTATTAGACCATTTTGAACATGTTAAGCATGCTAAGCCATGGGCAAATCCACTAAGCTGAGTTGAACAGTGGTTAAAGGAGTAATTGTTGAGCACTGCTTAACACTGCGCAAATCCACTTAGCTGAGCTACCTGCTGCTTAGCATTCACATCTAAGTGATGTTTAAACCTGGTAAGCATAGCTGAGCATTGCTAACCATTGCTCATTTTTCATTTTTAAAAAAATTATCAGAATAATGACTTCATTTAGTAAGTGTATATGATTTACATTACATGACATCCCTCTATGTGCTTTCATTACATTAGCAAGGGGTGTTACTATACTGTATGGGACACTTGTGTATACGTGGGTGGTTTCACATGTTATATGCACTCACACTTCCATTCTCCACCAGCTACACTACCCTGGGTGACAAAAATCAATTACTACATGCTTTAAGATGAAAATAATGATTTTAACACTGCTTTCCCATGTAAAAATAAACTGCTTGTCTCGGTACTTGAACTGTGAACACCTGTATGTAAAGCCATAACTTTAACCACTTCATTATCTTGGGTTGGGAATTTTAGCTGTATATTTTTATTTATCTTCTCTGGGTTATTTAAGCAATTGTGGGCAGAGGGCCACAATGCACACACCCACTCAGCTATGCTTAAACATGCCTTAGTATGGAAAAAAATATTTAACTATTTATGTCATTGTTCAGCTTTGTTACTCTAAGAGATTGATGGGTATGTGAGGCAGGCATTTGGGCATTCTGCAGACACCTGTACAGTTGAGGGCTTTGCCCATACAGCAATTTCACATGGCAGACATTTCTGTTTCAGTCTTCATACCCTACAGGAAGTCAGTGCTATTGCAAAACTTTTATTCTATCAGCTTTCAGGTTTGTCAGTACAATATTTTGGACATTTCCCTATATTTGTGGCTTTGACCCCCACCCCCCATTATTTATGGCTCTGTACTGCTTTATTGCTCTAGGAGGGTGAAACATATGTGAGGCAGGCATCTAGGCATTCTGCAGACACCTGTACAGTTGACGGCTATGGCCGTATGGCACTTTTACAATGCAGGGGGTGTGTGACAGAACCTTTCACACACACCCACCCTGAATTTCCTTAATCATCTGCTTGCTATTTCAATGTCCACGGACACTGACGTAGCTAGTTTATTAGCTGTCAGTGTCCGTGGACACTGACAGCACTTGCAAAGTGCCATACAGCAATTTTACAATGCAGGGAGTGTGTGACAGACCTGTCACACACCCCCCTGCATTTATTTCCTGATCTAATACGTATTTCAGTGTCTGCTGACACTGAAAGAACCTTTGTTTTTGCTTTCAGCATCCACAGACACTGAAATGCATTTGAAAGGTGCTGTACAGCACTTTCTGAGTGCAGGGGGGTGTGTTTGTAGTCTGTGCACTACTTAAACACCCCCCCTGCACTCGTTCATGGTTTGTGTCTGTTTAACCTTAACAGCAGTGCACCTTCATGAATATGCAATGCGTGCTGCTGTGGCTGCATGGACATGCACCACTCCATGCAGAAATAGCACTATTCCTGCATGGAGTTTATTGAATCCCAGGGTATGTGGCTTCTATCAATTGCACAATTTCTAGTTCTAGGGAAAATTTAACAGAAATGTCATTGTTTAACAGACTGCAAGAATAAGTAATTTTTAACAATGTTAAGTTTATTTTTTATATTTTTAATTAAATTTAGCCTTTATCGATGAACCAACACTGCAACAAACTTTATACAGAGCAAAACATGGAATTTGTTTATTCCAATACAAATTTCCACGTATAGCTAAAATATAAACACTGCATAACTCAAACATTAAAGGTTATTCATCATAGTTTTTAACCAACAAGGGTATAATTTCATATGACCCTAAATTCAAAGCCATACAATTTATGTCAAGTAAGCACATGAAAGCAAAAAGATACACCAATACTCATTCAGTAAAGGGAAATCACAGTGTGTAATTAGCATTTCACATAATCTGTGACCATAACCATACACATAGGTGGTAACATCATCTATAACCCCCCTTTCAAATACTTAAAAATTATAGCTGAGAGCACCATAGTCAGATATAGGAGCCACATATGCTCTGCAGCAGTAAAGGTTGGGTAAAGGAAGGATAGGGGTACACAAAATCCTGAAGAAAAGAGCTGGTATTGGTGGGATGGGTTTAATTAAGGTTCACACAATGACCACATGGGCTCCAGGCCAGATACACTGACTAAGATCATAATAAATGCAGATAATCTGAATTCAGAATAACACACTCCAACATAGGTCAGTGCTCTCACTCCTAGACCCGATTTGAATTTGGTCAGATGCCAGAAATGTATTTTTTTAAATAAATAAAATAGATACGGAAGTGATGGCACCATTTTGAATCCATTGGTAACATGCTATCCCAAAACTCAAGCGAAATATCTGCTGAAAGCAGATTGGTGCATTTTTGCCTATCTGGCTGAAAAACTTTACAACTGTAGTCATCCATCCCATTCTAAAGGAGGGACACAGCACAAAATTTGAGAAGGTGAGAGAATGATTTCTGCTTCATAAACAATCTCCAGTTCCAATAGGATCCCACAAGATATTTCTCAAAGCTCAGTAGCTGAAGATATTGCCAAAATGGCATGTGGGTGACCCTTTCCTTTTTGCTCAACATTTTACTATGGTCAAGGGGCTCAATCTTTAAAAAGGTTTCCCAAAACAGGATATTGTTTTAAATCCAATTAAGCCAAAAGATAAGGTGCCCATATGAGCAGTGTCATTAGCCCATATCCTATCCCATAGCTACATAATTTCCCCATTTACCACATCTGCTAAAATCTTACCTAGTTTCTGTTCTAATCCCCCTCTCCCACCCAGTACAAGATTTTGCATTTTTCCCATCCAGACATTCTCTGATTTTATATGTAACTGAGCATCTATTGTGGTACTTGGGGTCTGATCACATCTGGGTGCCATATAATTTACAATCAAGGCAAATCAAGGCATATTGCTTCAGGTCAGTGATTCTCAGATCCAAATATTTTCTGGAGACCATCGCCTTCTTTCTAGATATCTAGCTAGAATACAAGATAATATGAACAGAAGATTATGAATCCTATTAAGTAAGGGATGCGTCAGGCCAGGAATGTGCTGAACAAGGAAAAAGAAATTCAGGATGGATCAAAATATGCACTACCGAAATTCTAGCTAGAAGAGGGAGGTTTATTTTTTTTACATACTCGAAACACATTTTCACAAAAGGTCAGAGATCAGATTCCTAAAGCCTTAAGTGATTCTTGTCCCTAAATAGCAATGAGTTGTTTTTCACGGAATACAACACATAAGTTCGTAACTTCACAGGTGTGTACTAGGCTAATGACCACTAGGGCCTTTTTAAGCCTAGCCATGCATCCCAAATCTCTGACAAGTTTGGTACCCTTGATAAGTGTAAGCAGGGGCCTGGGAGATGAACCATTTATAGGCTGCATGTGTCTGTTAGAGATGCAGGTGCCAGCCGAGGGATGAATTTTCTGTTCCCCATTCAATTGTTCAAGTTACACTTGAATTGGGTTAGAGAGGAACTCTGATTCACATGGATGAGCAGACGCTTCCAGAGAAGGGGTAGCCTCTGGGATACATACCTGCCTCTCCAGCAAGTCCTATTTACATCAAAGGTAAAGTTTAAGTCTTTACAATGGGTAATTCCAGTGCTGTTTGTTTTGAGGATATGCGGGCGGTATCTAAAGGTGAGGTTTGACAATGCCTTACATGCTAGGCACAGATCTCCCCTTGGCAGCATGTAATAAACAGAATACAGGGATAGGGCTTTGAGGCAGTCTGCATAAGACATGTTACTTACACCCTATATTCTTTTAGTGAGGAACCTCTGTGGACATTCCAAATGTTGAATATGCCAAGTTAGGTACATACCAAAGGGGGCAGTGAACTCAATGCTAAGTCTGATGAATGCTGAATGCATTGAAATAATGACCTTCTTAGACCTAGATGCCATATCTTTGTTTATGAGTGCACAACATAAAACAATTTCCTCTCTACTGTATGCACATGATGGTCAAAGGCCAGATTACTGTCTGTATGTGTCCCCAAGTCCCTGTCTACTGAATTGACTCTAAGAGCTGTGTTGCCAATATGATAGTTAACAGAGATGCATGACTTCCTGAAAGACACTAGTATGCATTTTCTGGCATTTAGCTTTAGTCCATAGCTTTGATTCAAGCTATTTGTTTGTGTTAATCCTACCTGAAGAACATTAGTGTCAGTGGGACATTCTATGACTCCTCCTAATTTGTAACCACCTGGAGATTTTGTCAGACAGAGGCACTTGACATTGGCCTTGACTTCAGAAAAGTAAACGCCAAAAAGGAGTGATCCCAGGTCTGATCCCTGAGGGAATTCACTTGTGACTGACCTGTTTGTTGAGGAGGACTCCACAATTTTAACTTCATGCATTCTGTCTGTGAGCCATCTGGTTATCCATCAAGTGACATAAGGGTTTATACCTAACCTCTTGAGTTGATCAACATTGTCTGAGAGGGATATTGTATCAATGATCTTGGCCAGGTCAAGATAGGCAGTGTGAACCATTTTGCCCTCATCTATCACTTTGGTGACCTCAAAGAAGTCCACCAGGTTAACTAGGCATGACCTGCCCCTGATGAAACCAAACTGGGTTTGGTCCAGTGTATGGAGGTTTCTTATGTTATTATTAATCATTTTCACGATATGTCTTTCCATGGCTTAACATATGAGACTAGTGAGACTTATTGGTCGGTAGTTTCCAGGGTCTCTAGACGGCATTCTCTAGGGTGAGGACAGCTTGTAGAGAGTGAAGTTCCTTGTTTAGACTCCTAGCATTGAGAAATAACACCTTTAGATCTTCTTGGTTTTGATTTGCCATGTAGGAAGTACTTTCAGTTTGGCATTGCCTAAAAAGGCACAATGAGGGAGGACAATGTTTTAGCTAATATTCAAAAGCCTAGAGGGGAGAGGTGCAGACCATCCATGGTAAAGCAGCCTGGTCTGTTGACCATCTCCTTCCATGCTGACAAATGTTGCACCCCCTTAGAATGACACCAGAAACTAAGCCAACTATTAAAGTCAGTCATCTTCTGTTCATATTGTGGCATCATCTTTGGAGAAGGTAAAATGCTGCTCAGTGCTAGGCTCATACCAGCCTGAGACACATATTCCAAGAGCTCCATGATGTCTCTCTTCATATAGACTAGAAAGATATGCCTCAGGTCATTAACACTTTGGACAGGTCAATGGAATTTTACTGAGTTATACTGTTACTTGTGGTCCAATGTGAGTGCGTGTGTAATGTGGAGGATCCTGGTCCCCGATAAGCAACTGACTGTGACTTTCTTCTTACTCAGCCTGGTGAAGGGACATCAGTATGTCTGACAATGGAGTCTACAGTAACCAGAATGTTAGATTGTGTGGTGATTTGATTGTAGGCTTAGAAGTAGAGGGTCCATGAGACATGGCCGTTTGTGTTGATGTGGGTGTTGTTTTGAAAGAGTGCATTTGGGGCTGCTAAGGGTATTTGTTATGTGTACTTCATCTAGTATGTCTTTGGGGTTTAGGAAGGTTACATTCAAGTGCTGCAGCATATGTTGGTCTATGTGCCTGATTTGTACTGTGTGTGATGAGTGCAGTATGTGCACTGCTGACAAGCTGATTGACATTAGGAGTGCTTTTATGTGAGAGCGTTGCCTCCAGTGACATCTCTCACATAACTTATCAGTTTGTTTGAGAATTAACTTGTTGTCAGTAAACATAAGGCAATTTCTACATTGCCTCAGGATGCCCATACCCACCACACTGGTAATGGAGATAGTGGGAAAGTTCATATCCATGGCAACATGCCCAATACTTCAGCTCCTTGTCTCTCACAATGTATATTTAAAGGGAAGAAGACAATTTTTTTGCTTATTTAGTTCAAACCCTGAGACCCTTTCAAATTTTGACAGAGCCATAAATATGGCATACAATATCATCTCTGGTTTATTCAACCATATGGTGCAGTCATAGACAAACCATGGGTTAGTGACAGAATTTCCATCCATTAATAGTATTCCCCAGTGAATGTTTTGTTGGATAAATAAACTTAAGGCTTCTACCAGCAAGGCAAAAAAGCAGCAGGGATAAAGGGCATCCCTGGCACTTCACACTGTGCAACTCAAAAGAGTGGGGGGAGCAAAACCCATTGGTCAGTACTTGTGCCAAGAGCTGATAATAAAGTAGTCTGCACCATTCAATAAAAGTCTCGGGGATGTCTAAGGCAGCTAAAACATGTCTTAAACAATCCTTCTGAAGACAGTCCAATTTAAAAATAAAACCACCCCTGTGTCATTACTTAACAATCAAATGACAGATATTATGGACAGGAGTTACCCATTCCTATATCCCCTGATGACCTTTCATAAAGGCCTACTGGGAAATCAGAAAATGCAGACATTCTTGCAGGCTAGATGCTATGACACTTACCAGCACCTTACTCTCTACCAAAAGAAGAGTAATTGATCTATGGATTTTCAAATCCAATGGATCCTGTCTTTCTTTTAGGAATGTCATCACTTTAGCCATTCACAAATGGTAAGTTAGAGAGCCCCTTGTAAAACTTTCCTGGTTGAGAGATAGCAAAATAGTGGAAAAAATTTATCCCCAAATGTTTACGCAGTTCAGCAGGGAAAAAATCCAGGCCTGGCACTTTCCCGGATCTAACATCCCTGATAGCATTTTGAATTTCCCTGGATTTTAATGGACTAGCTAATTTTGTAACATAGAAATTAGGTAGCTCAGGCCAGTTAATATTCCCAGAAAAGTCATTCCAATCTACCGTCATGAATCCTAGTCCAAGTTGGTAAATACTCAGCAAATAAGAAGTCATAAAACTATGTACACTATTTACATAAATGCTTCATCCATTAAACAACATCAGTGAGGAAAAGAAAGGAGCATGTGATAAAAGTCAAAAGATCTACTATCATTAAAATGACTTGTTCTTACCAACTTTCAAACTAAGTATGCATGTCCTGGGGTTGAACTGAGTTTGGTACATTAAACTAATATAATGTTGAAAATTTGTTCCCACACCTTCGGGTTATTAATATTCCTTTTATTATCCTTAATTAAAAGTCTGTGTGCTAAAATATGTTTCATGGCTAAACCTTTAAAGTTTTCCCATGAAGTTTGGAATGGAGTTAATTTGTAGCTATATAAAGTTTCATTAGTAAGAAAATATTCATAAGTATAATCATTTGGGTTTTATCCAAATTATTAGGAGGGATATGTAGAATCATGAACTCCCAAGAAAGTGTAGACTGTTGATAACCCATCTTTTGTAGTTGGATTGTTAAGGAATTCCAAAGCTTGTATATACGTTTATAGCTCCAGAACATGTGCAAGAGGTCCACCGTTTGATCTTTACAGTATGGACATTTGGGCAAGTTTTTCGAGTTAAATTTATGCAAGCTAAGGCATGTATAGTAGGCATTATTAAATATCATCAACTGTGTAAATATTAATTTTTGGAGAGAAACTGATTTTATTGTTAATTGCCTTTAGTATTTTATTATCTTCTATCAATGGTATTTTATCTTTCCAATATTTTGGCAAGAGTATTTGATTTTGGTATTTCAACTCCTTTATCAGTTCACTTGTAGAGGTAATAAATTTGGTATCTTGTCTAAGAGTTAACCATAAGTTTGAACAGTTAGTTAACGTTTCCTCATCAATTTTAAAGTCTTTAAAGTAATTTATAGAGAGATCCTTTAATTGTCTCAAAATTGTTAAGTACGATTTAGGAAGATTCATCCCCTGCAACATATCATGAACTGAATGATTAAGATATGGATATATCTCAAGTAAAGTTAGATTAATTATAAGTGGATATTTTTTAAGCTCTATTAATTGATTATTAATTTTCAAATTCAGGTTCTTATGAAAGGGTTGAAAGATAATCATATGTTGCAAGAGATTTAATGATTGGAAAAGATTTTGTATTAGACTTATATATACTCTAATATGCTCCATTAAAGAAAATAATTTAAAAGTATCCTTACTTAAAAAGGGTAAAGCTTTCGGGTTAATATTCAAGTTTACAACGTGTTTATGATTCATAACTATCCATTTGGGTGACCATTTATTACTAGAAATCTCATAGTAAGCTATTCTTAAGATTTTGTTAGACTTTATTATTAAGTAATAAATTTCAAAATTAGGTAGATCTAGGCCTCCTTTATTTTTCGGAGTCATCAATTTGTCATATGATATTCTAGTCTTCTTAGGTTCCCATATAAATTTAGCCGATTCCCTGTGAATTTGTTTGAAAAATTTCCTGGGGATCAAGACTTGAGTGGCTCTAAAAATGTACAAAATTCTGGGTAGCACATTCATTTTAATTATTGAAACGTTTGCCATTGTTGGTAATTTCAGATTATTCCATCTTCTCAAGTCGGACAATATATGATCCCAAACAAACTTAACATTATTCACATAAAAATCTCTGTTATCTGTAGAAAAGATTAACACCCAAGTACTTTATCTTGTTCTCCGATTTAACTTGTCCTACCAATGGTAAAAGAGAAAAAGGTTTTGGTGTTTTCAAAGGAAATGAGTTGTTTTTTTTAAGGTTTATTTTGTAGTTGGATACTTCAGCAAAATCTTCCACTGCTTTTAGTATTTTTTTAGCATCTGAAATTGGAGTCGTACAATAGATATTGAGGTCATCAGCAAAGGCAGTCATAGATATTTTAGTGCCATAAATTATTGGGGCATTATGATATATATTTTGCTTAATATGTAAAAATAATGGTTCTAAATACAGATTAAATAATATAGGAGATAAAGGACAGCACTGTTGAGTATCATTCTTAATTTGTATAAAATTTTTATTAATATATAAAGTTGTATATGGGTTATTATATAATATTTGCAATGTTGAAATAAATTCTTGAGGTATATTAAAGTATGATAAAACATCGAACAAAAATTTCAAGTTAACTCTATCAAATGCTTTTTGTGCATCAATAATGAGAGCATAAACATTAATTTTTTTTGACAGGCATAAGAAATTAATGTATGTAGTGATAAAGTATTTTCAGTAGTTTGTCTGGCATTCATAAATCCAGCCTGTTCATTAGATATTATTGAGTCTATTACCTTTTTCAATCTATTAGCTAAGATAGATGTCAAAATTTTCATGTCAATATTTAAAAGAGAGATAGGTCTATAGTTATCTGGGTTATGAAAGTCAGTATTTTCTTTGGGTATAAGAATTGTTCTGGATGCATTAAAGTGAGGATCACTAATTCCATTGTTAATCATATAATTAAATATATGTGAAAGTATTTTGCCAAAGGAATCACAAAAAGTTTTATAAAACTCTGCGGTCAATCCATCCGGACCTGGTGCTTTATGAGATTTCAACTTTTTATCTACTATTTCCCCTGGGAAATTGGCTTAATTAAATCTATTTGAGAGTTCTCATCAATTTTTGGAAAACTAATTTTTTGCAAAAAATCACTGTTAATCCTATTCGTGAAAGATTCCTGTCGATCACTGTAAAGCTGAGAATAAATCATTTCAAAAATGCTCATAATATCTTCAGATTTTGTATATCTATTATTTTTGAACTGTATCTCAGTGATCTGAAAAGGTACTTTTGATTGATTAATGATTCTAGCTAATGCCCTTGAAGACGTTTGAATATGATTAGCATATTTTGCCAACAATCTATGTTCATAAAATGACAACCTACTATTCTGGACCAAAAAGAGCTCCTTTTGACATTTTAATAGTTCTTTTTCTGTTTGCTGGTTAAATTTCCTAATTAAATCCTGTTCTAATGATTTGATTTTAGTTTCCAGTCTTTGTATCTCTCTAGTTTGAATTCTTTTATAATAGGTAGCTTTTTGCAAAAAAAATCCCTCTTACTTGTGCTTTGGTTGTCATCCATTCAATATCGGGTAAATGTTGTTGTTTAGATAAACTAACTAATAGAAGATCAAGAACAGCCTGAGTTTCCTGAATTATATCTTCTTTATTTAATAAATTTGGATTTAGGGTCCAATTGTACCCTCTATGTGATAAGTTATTTTTGGGGTCTTTATTAAAATTTAAAGTAATTTTAGAATGATCTGATAAGTATCGAGCTTGTACGGTAACACTAGGATCTAGAATAATCAAACTTTCTGAAATCAAGAAAAAATCTGTTCTAGACCACATTTTGTGACAAGTTGAATAGAATGTAAAATTGTTTGTATTAAACTGATTGCTTACGTATTTAAAAGGATCATACAATTTAAAGTCAACTTTAAGTTCACTCAAAACTATTACTGCTTGAGTATTAAATGACCTATGTGCAGTTGATTTATCTAGTTTAGGATCTTGATATTTATTCCAGTCCCCTCCTATAATTATGTAGTAGTTATTATATTGATTCAAAATGGAATAAAGTGATACTATAAAAAGGTGTTGATTGTTACATGGTGCATATAATTTAAGAAGTAAAATAGGTTTATCATAGAGATTAGATGACATAATCACGTAGCACCATCTTCCTTCTTTATCTATTTTAGAGTCTAGGATTTTTTCTTGGTATTGGCTTTTTATAACTATCGCGACCCCAGCGCTATTAGTTTTACCTTCTGAAGCTATAACCTCTCTGATCCATTTTTTTTCCTTAATAACTGCCCACTGATCATTAGTCAAATGAGTTTCTTGAAGTAAAATAAAACATGCCCTAGCCTGTAAAAATAAATGAAGAAACAGTTTCCTCTTTTTCAAGTTCCGGTGCCCTTTCGTATTCCATGAATCTATTTCCCACATAGTACGACCTTTAATTGATTCAAATATGGTTTACGTTGGACAAAACAAAATAGATTCAAATATGTTTTCAAAAGATATAGTTTCTGGAAGCATTGTTGAAATCCCGTCCCACACCAGTGCCTACCCACTAAACCCCTGGACCAGGACATACATAGATTTTCCACACTGTTAAACATTTTAAGGATTAATAACATTACTAAATAAATGTTCTTTAGATTAAAATATATTACAACTATATCATGCAAAAAACCTATGTCTACTACCACTAAATCTACAAAGCCTAACCTAAACATTCCCTATTAAACACTGCTAAACATCTACATCTCTTGTTTTATCAATTTCAGAAATTATGTAGAGGAAAAAAGTGTTAACAACATAAATTATTCTTGTCATTCCTCTTCAAACAATTCAAATATCTAACGAATGATAATAATATGTTGTGTCCCATTAAGAACATTCTGTGAGTATCAAAACTGATACTTTCCTGTAATATATACAACATACATCTTAAGAATAACTAAAAGACATTTACAAAACCCCATAAAATTAAAAATAAGACACCAAACCATAATATACATTACAATAATTAGTTTGTAGACAATCTATACTGTATGTACTATTATAGACAAATACGCGTCAGCATTAACTCTGCGTGATGATTACGTATGCGCTGCTATGCAGAGGAGGCTAGATCAAATAAGTGAGTAAGAAAAGCATGCATTAAGACATGCATCAAAAGACATGTTTAGAGTTTTATAATGTAATATTCAGAAGAGAGCAAAAGGCTAAAATAGTAAAAGGTGCTGGCAACCATCAAATTTGTCAGTATTATAACTGTTTTGAAGAAACTAAGAGTAGAAGTTAAACTAGCAAATGTGGTTAACATGGTAGTATAGACATGACTGGAAAATGGGTTGAAAAGTTCATGAAATTGTTAAGAAAAGTAAAGCACTGAGCCATAATGTCATGTAAAATCTGCATTGAATAATTGCTCATTAGTATTATTCTTACATATAAATGTGACTTTCCCTTTAAATCTTGCATGCATAGTTTATTTTAGTTTTCAGTGAGTAACTGGGCACACATTTTCCTAAAAAAATGTCCTAATGCTAGTGCTGTCTTGTTTTAAATTACCTTTCCTTTTGTTTGTGCCATGTGGATGGTAAAAAGCACACAGTGAGTCAAATGGCATTAAGTTAATTAAAATCTTAGCGATTAAACAAACATAAGGGATCTCAGAGTAGTCAGCAACTGTCAAAATGGCAATAGCTGTAGTGATTAAAACAAAATTACCATCCTTGTCTTTAAATAGCAAGCTTGACCAATCACTGACTACATATGAACTTTATATTAACACTGAAGTTAAAGCTGTATAATATTAAATTCCTTTGAGATTAATGTTATTCCACTTTATTGCATCAGTAAAACTGTAACAACAACTAAATAATTAAAGTAATTGTAAAAATATATATGTATTTGGAGTAAGTTTCCTAGTGTAGCTGCTGTTCTCACCAACACTATTAGATAACCACACCAATTCCAAATATAATTGGATACCTAAATAATTAAAAGTAGTGCATAAAACAGTTCAATGTTTCCTATGTGCTTAAAGTATATCCACTTGTACTATAATAGTCAATTTACGTTCTTCCACACAGTTTTTTCAGTTTCCCAAGCCTGGGAAACTGCCTTCGAGTTTGCGACGAGGGACCCTTTAAGCGAGCGAACTTCCGGATGCGTCACTTCAAAACCGGCCCCAGAGCAACAAAAGAAGCATTTCTTGTAACTTCGTGATGGGTCAGAGTTTGTAGGAGCCATAAAAAGTCGTGAATGGCTCGCGAACGATCCAGCGCTGAAAAACAAGACTTTATCAGATTAAAAAGAAGCCTGCAGAACCAAAACTTGAAACAAAGGATACAGAAGCTTTGGATTAAAGCAAAACACGAATCCGACCTCTGTTATTGCAGCAGTCTCAATGGAAGGCCATTTCAGCTCTCTGAAACAGACAAGGATTTAAATATCTTCAAAAAGGTAGATTTTGCTTCTTTTTTTGTGAAAACTGAATATTTATATCCATCGACTGTAAACATTAGTGTATTAGGATACTTCATTTGAAATTTAATCTGTTTTTCAATAAGAAATTTACAGTAAGCAGATAAAGCTTGCCTAGCTTGTCTTATTTGGAGAGGTAAATCACGAGCCACAGAAACTTTATTACTATTCCACATAATGTTACCTTTGTTCTTTTTAACAGCCATTATTATTTTATTAACATCTTGGTAATTGAGAATTTTAACATAGACTGGTCTTGATATATTTGATGCCTGCATTTCTCTCAAAGCTCTGTGAGCTCTCTCTATTATTATTTGTTTAGCTGTGTCAGAGTCATTAAACAATACTGTAAAGATTTGTGTAATGGAGGGAATTAAATCGTTGTATTGAATATGTTCAGGTATCCCTCTGATAATTATATTATTTCTCCTGGATCTCGCCTCAAGATCCAGGATTTTTGCTTGCATAGACTGTATGCCCAGGTCATGAGTATCAGATTTCTTAGTCAGCAACATTATTTTATCCTCATTTTCAGATATTCTAGCTTCAGTTTTGTCCATTCTTTCTAGAATTTGACTACATGAAATGCCAAAAGACTGTATCTGCTTAGATAATTCTTCCAAAGCTTCCTGAATGGGTAGTAAAGCAGATTTAATATCCTCCATGTTCGCTAGCTGGTCTGGTTTATTTTTATTCCCTGCTTTGGGAAGTTCCTGTTGTTTAATGGTTTTCTGCCTTTTCGAAATTAAGTCCTTTTCTGGTGATTGCAATTCAGAAAGTTTAGTTTTTGTTGTTGTTGTCTCCATACTTCTATCTTGTTTTGACATTATAAATCAGTATTGTCCTTTGCTGTAGCTTGATAGTAAATAGGCCAAGTTTGTTATTCAGACAGATCCTTTGTTAAACACTCACTTAAGAGTCAGTCAATCAGGTCTAATCCTGTTGAATTCTTTGATTTTCTGAGATTCGATCACCTCTCCTCAGATATTTGAATGGAGTAGATTTACCTTTTCAAAAGATAGTTGGTAAATAACTCATAGTATGGCTTCAGGGTTATATTTTCCTCAGGATATATGCAGAGCTGTAGATTTGCAGTGTTCACAGAATGGCAGCCATCTTTGAATCCTCGCTCATCACCCATTTCTGTCCACCTTACTTCCCACTTTCATCCACCCAGTTGGTCTCTAACCAGAATGATTACTCCACCACTGCTGGCAACTGCAAACCAGCCCTTTAAATTTGTAAGTTTAGAAGCAACAGCTACAAGACGTCAAAGTAGTTTCTTGCAGACATGCAGCATGAATATTTATAGTATACAATTTTTGCAAAAAATAAGTTACTTTAACTGGAGAATTCAAAGCCCTGATATTCCAAGATAAAAAAAATGACATTGCCTCAGAGATATTATAATCTAGAATGAGTATAGGTAAACAAAAAGTTATACACAGATTGTATTAATATACAAAATCAAAGACCGATAAATAACTGCAGAACCTAAAACAATGAGAAAAATAAGAAAACAACAACACACACTTGTGATGCTTGCAAACACAAGCAGAGGGGGCAGGTTGTGATATAGCTGGAGGCTTAACACACCAGGAGGAAATTCCAAATCAAAGGTGCGCTCATGATCCATACCACCCTTTCTGCAGTCCTGAGGTGAGTAAGGGGCAATCACTTGGCATCCACAAATTAGCCAACACTAAACAAACATTTGGAAGATAACAAAGGAAGCCTCCAGCACTGAACAGTAACTATTGTACATACCATATCCACCATGTTAGACAACCACCAATATGATAGTATCCCCATCCTTGCAAGAGCTTACAGTTTATTTACAAAATCAAGGGCAGATGTAAGCAACAACAAGGAAACAGTACAGAAACTCTCACCCATACCTAAAAAAATTCTCTATGAAACATTCACACGTAACACCCTGCATCCAAAAAAGAAACTATGACACATGGGGCATGTCAGTACAAAATGTCTCAATGTGTAGCCCTCTAGGCAGCCTTCCTGCTACTCATAAGTTGTAAACCATGTGTGAATGCAGCCATTCCCTGCTACTCTAATGCAACACCCAAACCTTTGAAGCAATAAACATTTCTTTCCCCAAAACAAACTAAGCTAATAAAATAGTTACACCCCATCAGTCTTCTTTGGGTCTCCAAGTATCCTGAATTCCATTATGTAAATTGGCTCCACTCATCAAGTGTACCAAAATCACCTCGGAGCATGACAAATTTGTTGGGAGTAAAAGTAAAAGCACTCTACAGTGGGACAGTACTTGTCATCCCACTCTTAGGTCTACCTGAGTTGAAGAAGCTGTGGCCACAGCATCTAGTGCTCTGAGCTGTTTCTATGAGAAGTCCAGCTCAGAGAATTCTATCTGCAAGGGTTTCACTCTTTACCTTCCAGGTCCACCAAAGGCAGAAACTTAATTGATTGTTTTAAGTGAAAATGCAATTGCTGGCAAATATTGAATTGGCTGATTTAGCATTCTCATCCTGGGTGATCTCTTTAATTCCCTTAATCTTCTTCTTCCGTGGTGATCCGCTGCTTGTTGTGGGGTTATTTATTAAATAATTATACATTTTGAATAAATAGAGTAAGGGAGTGCATCAAGTATATGTCTTAATAGTAAAAACATGATTCAACCTTAGACAGATTAGGGTGACGTTTTGGCTCCCTTTAATGATTTTCTACCTCATCTCTAGTTTTATGTTTCTGGTCATGACATTTATTTGGTTAAGCATGTTGTCCAATGTGTAAATGATCTGCTTTTGAACACCAGTAAGTCTTGAGCAAGAAACAAAAATCATCTTTTTTTTAAGAATAAGAGAGTCATACTAGCTCCCAATAAGGGGGTGATATGAATATGTAAAGACATTTTATCCTATATCATTACTTAGTCTTCTGTGCAAAATTTTCAGCAGTATACTTTATTCTTAAGTGAGTAACTACATGTAAGAGTACAATGTATTTAACTGTATGGATTTCATCCAGACCATGGCAGTCTTATGTCTTTGATTACATTTATTCAGACATTTTATGAAGCCCTAGATAATAATAATACAGTTTACTTGTAATCTGCTGATTTCATATCATGTAATTTACAAGCCAAATACAATTGTGCATAATGCCCACCAGAAGCTTACACTAAAGCACGTGTTCACCAAATATATAAATTCAGTGTCCTTTTAAACTGTTTTGTATATATATATATATATATATATATATATATATATATATATATATATATATATATCTTTTTTTGTTTTTTTTAATTTGGCATTGACCAATTAACAATCTCTTTACTGACATTTCTTAAATAACATTTCCATTGAGTTCAATACCAAGAACAAACATATCAAACCAGAAAACAAAAATAGTTAGATAACAATGTTAAGTACAATGAAATGTAATAGAGTGACAGGATGGTGTTATCACAAATGATTAGCAAAAAAAGTTGAGAAAAATAATAAATCATTCAATAAACTATATACATATGTACTGCTTGCCAGTAAAACATAACCAATATGATGACATTGTAGGTGTATTTGATATGTAATTATTTCTACTGGGGAAGAATAAAATTAGGCTGGATTATAACAGGTATCCCAAAAGTGTATTGATTATAAGTAAATGATGGAGGGGGAGAGGTGTTGGGAACAGAGTGTAGAGAAAAAATACAGTTTTATTCCTTAATAATTGGACATTGGTAGGAGTAGTGGGTGTTATCTCAGTATATGATCCATTAGCGAGTTCCAAAATTCAACAAAATGTTTATTTTGTTTTTGGGTATGCATTAAAAATCTGTGTGCTGTTATGTATCTAATAGATGTTTGTCTGAATTCATTCCAAGACATCTGAGTTATGTCTTTCCAGTTCAGTGTAATATAATACTTTATAAGTGTGAATAGTGTAATTAATATTCTTCTTGTTCTTTCTTTAACTTCACAGGGGAACATGTATTAGGGCAAATTTTTAGGATGATGTAGATTTCTCATACCCCATTTTGCTTAATCTGACTTTGAATGAACACCATAATTTGTATGAGCATTTACAGCTCCAGAATATATGAAGTAGGTCAGCATTCTGGGTATCACAATATGGACATAAGGGGGATGAAGTAGGTTTAAATTTGTTTATTTGTGTCGGGGTAAGGTACACATTATTTAATATCATGAACTGAGTATAACTCAGTTTTCTGAAGGGAATATATTTAATTGTCATTTGAATAGACTGAGTCATTTGGTCATTAGAAATTAGTGGATCTATGCCACGCCAGTATTTTAAGAAAGGTTTCTCTTCTTGGTTCCTTATTGACATTATGAGTTTGTACAAGCAGAATATCATTTTCTTTCTCAGTGTTAGTAGAGACAAGAGTCTTTTGACTAAACTTATGTCCCTCTGTGTGATTGTAGGATTATTTAGTATACTAGCACACATATCTCAAATTTCTCTTAGCATAATTAGGTATTGTTTAGATAAGTTCAAAGTTGTTCTCAGCAATGTGAAGGACTGATTCCTATATGAATAAAGGTCTAACACCGTCAGCTCCCTTAGCAAGGGGTATGGTTTTAAGTTTAACATTTTATCATTAATCTTAGGATTATGATTCATATGCAGAGGTTGCATTATATAAAGGTATTATGTAAATTCAATGAGTTGATAAGTTTTTTGCAGTGCCTTAATTTTGTCTCCAATTGTTTTATGTAACTTCATGTTCTTCAAACTATTTTTGTCCAAGAAAGAGAGAGCCTGGGGATTTATGTTTAATGATTTAACATAGTTATAGTATAGTTATCCACATAGGAGACCATATTTTTTTGCTTGTATTATATTCAGATATTGCCAGTACCCTGTTGACTCTTATTATATCATAGTATAGTTTAAAGTCTGGGAGAGCTAAGCCTCCTTTTTCTTTAGAGAGAATCAGTTTTTTATATGCAACTCTGGCTGATTTATGATACCATACAAACTTGGAGAGAGGAGAATGTAGTTTATGAAAGAAGTTAGCTTGTATTGGTATCTCAGTAGCATTGAATAGGTATAACATTCTGGGTAGAATGTTCATATTGATAATGGCAACCCTGGCTAGTACAGATAAATTAAGTTTTTCCCATCTATGAAGGTCCTGTTGTATTGTTGACCATAGGTTTGTTACATTGCTTTGGTACACCAATGATGGGCCTTGATGAAAAATAATTCCGAGGTATTTCATAGTGTGATTAAATTTTCTGTGGGCAGTGGGTATATTGTTAGTTTGGAGGATAGATTGGCAGGAAATACTAGTGATTTCTCTGGGTTTATTTTATAATTAGAGAATTTCAAGTAGTTGCTTATAGAGGTTAAGACTGTATCGATATCAGAGCTCGGTATTGTAAAATATAGATTCAGGTCATCTGCAAAGGCTGTAAAAGGAATCATTGTATTATATAAATTTGGTATTTGTTGATAGTTTTTTGTGTAATAAGTAGAAATAATGGTTCTATATACAAATTGAAGAGATATGGTTACAGGGGTCATCCTTGTCTAGTTCCATTATTAATATCTATTCTAGAAGAGAACCTTTTATTAACCTGTAGTATAGTATGTGCTTTGGCGTATAATACTTTAATGAATGCTATAAATTCTGGGGAATGTTGAAATATAGTAGTATTGAAAATAAGAATTTTTGATTGATTCTGTTGAAAGCCTTAGATGCGTCTATTACCAGAGAAAAGAGCAATGGGTTTTTCTGACTAAACAAGGTAATCATAACATCCAGTGTTATGGTGTTGTCATAGCTTTGTCTTTGCTGAATAAAAGCAGACTGATAGGGTGAAATGATGCTAGTTATCACCGTTTTTAATCTGTTGGCTAAGAGGGAGGCAAACATCTTTATGTTCACATTGATTGGAGATATGGGTCAGCTTTGTCTTTAAGAACAAATATTGTTTTGGATGCATTTAGATGCTGATCAGTAATATTATTAATTATAAGCTAGTTTTAAAGATTTAGTAATATTTTAGGAGTTGTTAGAATAAAAGCTTTATAAAATTCTGCTGTGAATCTGTCTGGTCCTGGGGATTTATTCGATTTAAGATTTTTAATGGCTGTAATTACTTCTTGTAGTATGATGGGAGATGAGAGGTGCTCTCTCTGATCTTGTGAGAATGTTGGAAAGTTTAGTTGTTTCAAGAATATTTCCATTTCCTAGTTTGCTATAGTGTTGGATTGTTCTTTGTTTGCATGCGAGTACAATTCCTCAAATAGTTGGACCTTGTCCTATATGGAGCTGTACTTTTTATCTTTGTATACAAGTTCTGGAAAAATTTGTAGTGGTTTTCTTTGATTTATTAGGTTGGCTAGGAATTTGGATGGCATTTGTGCCCATTCAGTATAATTGGCTATTGTTTTTATTTCTTGAAAAGAGAGATTATTAGCCTTTACAAGCTATACTTCTTTCTGTTGTAGAACTGATTGTTTTTCTATTTATCTGTCATAGTTTGTAATTTATTTTCAAGTTCAGTAATTTTGTTTTTGAGTGATATCTCTTTAGTTGCGTGTTTTTTTCGTATAATATGTTGCTTTACTGATCATTATACCTCTAATTACAGCTTTTGCAGAGGCTCATTGGATATCAAAGGGGATTTTGAAAGAGTCTGATTGTGTAAGCAACTCTTTAAGTATATTTTCTGCTTCCTGAATTATTTCCTCTTTAGTTAACAGATTGGGATTTAAGGTCCAGTTAAATTGATTAGTGTTGTTGTCTGTCTTTCCAAACCAGCTAATAGTAAGCATAATTTTGGAATGATCTGAGAATCTTGTATCTGTATTATGTGCTATATCAAAATTCCGAAATTTATTTGATATTAGGAAAAAATCCAGTTTAGACCACATTTTGTGACATTGAGAGTAGAATGTATATTTGTCATTATGCTTATTTATTGTCTGAATATGGTATGGATTAACCAGTATAAAGTCTCTTTTTAACTTACTGAGTGCATCAGTTGCTTGTGAGTTATATGAAGTGCTAGTGTTTAATCTATCTATGAGAGGGTTTTGAATAATGTTCCAGTCTCCTCCTATAATATAATAATGGTCAGGGAAATTAGATAATAACTTATATATGGATACTATGAAATCCTGTTGTTTTATGCATGGTGCATAAATGTTTAGGAGAAGTATAGGTTTATTAATATTTGGGGATTTGATTGTTATATAGCCCCATCTGCCTTCCTGATCAGTATCCTGTTCCAGAATAGCGTCTTGAAATGATTGTTTGACAATAATTGCAACACCTTTGCTATTTGACTTGTCTCCCGTAGCTGTTTTAATCCATTTAACTACTGTTCTATTGTTCAGTTAGCATATGAGTCTCCTGTATCATGATTACAGTCACTTTTGACTTTATAGATAAATGAAAAAATAATTTCCTTTTTTAGATATCTATCCCCTTTACTTTCCAAGAATCAATATTCCACAATAAAATAAGGTTAATTATTTTGTAAGTGTTAGTGTATAAGAGGTCAGTTAATATTCTTATCATTAATAAAAAATGAGTTTGTATTATGATTTCAGCAAGCAGTACATTATCCCTCCCTGCCCTTCCTCCATGCCTACTCATGTAACTACTTGGCCTGGAAGAGATTAACATTACAACTAGGAAGTTTTTACTAAAGTGGTAGATAAGTAACTATGCATCTAGTAAATCGCTAGAATAAAATGGTCCGAAAGTATAGTAAATCAGTTTAAAAACATCACATCAATAAGAGTCCACATGCATGTCCATTCCCATAGCAGTGTCAAGCTATCTCCCAGCTCAACCAGGGTTATAGCTATGGTCATAATAGGTAAGAGATCTAAAAAAATGGAGTAGGTGTTAGTTGACATTGAACTATAAAGTAGTGTAGATAGGGTATTATCATAGTTATTTAGAGCCATATATCTACATTGTGTATATTTTGTGTAGGATAGGGTGGTATGTGGTATCATAAAGGGAACCTGTCCCTTTCTGTGACAATATAGCAGATTAAAGTCCACTTATTACTATAAGGATAACACTATTGTATTAATTTCTATTATTTTAAACACTCTAAACAAAACATTTCAACTCTCAATAGTCTGTGTGCTGCATAAACAAAACTTAAAGAATAATTTTGGAAGTATCTTAACAAGAAAATAAGGTCACAGACATATATATATTTACACTTGCATTTTTTGCTAATCCTGTAAGCATAGTAGTAATTCACACTCAGAGCCAATATAAGTGGAGAATGTCAAATCACAGTGTATCCTTTAAACTAAAAGTGTAATATCATTGAATTAAGTACTATGCACATTTAGCATTATATAGGTTAAATATATCTGGTAAACATTACACCTTTCTGCTATAGTTGTGCAGTAAATCATGACCTTTAGTCTATAGCATATTTCATCCTGTGAGTAGATGCAGAATTTTCTCAAGAAAACTAGTGTGTTTAACATATAATATTTCTTGCAGTTTTGTTTTCAAAGTTATCTAATGTATCATTATGAAAGCATGCTATGTAGTACTCACATTCTCAGGCAATTAAAGTAATGCATCATGCTTAAGAGTCTCCTTTAGGCTCCTTTATGGGTTGGGACAATGGCCTAATGGTTAAGGTATTTGCCTTACAAACACAAGGTTCAAGGTTTGAGTCTCACAAGGGATAATTGGCTAGGCTTCCAATGTCTCGCAAGGGCAGTTAGCCTAGTACTAACCTATGATATTAAATGATGTAACATATATATATATATATATAAATAAAACACATAATTTGCAAGTTATGTAATAATTATTGCATTTGTTAGGTTAATTATAGTTTGGTACCAGTTTAGATTCCTTATAAAAGTTCTGTATGCAATTCAGTTTCTTCTAGTGTCACAGCTTTACTTTTAGGAACTTATTTATTATTTCACATTTGTTAACCGGGTTAAAAGTGTTTTGGTACCTATCTTTAAGAATAAGGGTGAAGTGCAGAGCTGCAGTAACTACAGAGGGATAAAATTGATCAGTCACAGCTTGAAGTTATGGAAAAGAGTAGTGGAAGCTAGGTTAAGAAGGGAGGTGATGATTAGTGATCAGCAGTATGGTTTCATGCCAGGAAAGAGCACTACAGATGCAATGTTTGCTCTGAGAGTATTGTTGGAGAAATACAGAGGAGGTCAGAAGGAGTTGCATTGTGTCTTTGTGGACTTAGAGAAAGCATATGACAGGGTGCCTAGAGAGGAGTTGTGGTATTGTATGAGGAAGTCAGGAGTGGCAGAGAAGTATGTAAGAGTGGTACAGGATATGTACGAGGGTAGTGTGGCATTGGTGAGCACTGGGTGGGAGTGACAGATACGTTTAAGGTAGAGGTGGGATTACATCAAGGATCAGCTCTGAGCCTCTTTCTTATTTGCAGTGTTGATGGACAGGTTGACAGATGAGATCAGACAAGAGGCCCCGTGGACTATGATGTTTGCAGATGACATTGTGATATGTAATGAGAGTAGGGACCAGGCTGAGGAGACATTGGAGACATGGAGATATGCTTTAGAGAGTAGAGGAATGAAGGTCAGCAGGGCTAAAACAGAATATATGTGTGTAAATGAGAGGGAGGGTAGAGGAATGTTGAGGATGCAGGGAGTAGAGTTGGTAAAGGTGGATGAGTTTAAGTACTTAGGATCAACAGTTCAGATTAATGATGAGTGTGGAAGGGAGGTGAAGAAGAGAGTACAGGCAGGGTGGAATGACTGGAGAAGAGTGCCAGGAGTGATTTGTGACAGACGGGTACCAGTAAGAGTGAAAGGGAAGATCTATAAGAGGGTAGTGAGACCAGCTATGTTATACGGATTGGAGACGGTGGCAATGACAAAAAGGCAGGAGTCAGAGCTGGATGTGGCAGAGTTAAAGAAGTTAAGATTTGCACTGGGTGTGACTATGATGGACAGGATTAGGAATCAGTATATTAGAGGGTCAGCTCAGGTTGGACAGTTTGGAGACAAAGCAAGAGAGGCGAGATTGTGTTGGTTTGGACATGTGCTGATGAGGGATGCTGGGTAGATTGGGAAAAGAATGCTAAGGATGGAGCTGCCAGGTAAGAGGAAAAGAGGAAGGCCTAAGATAAGGTTTATGGATTTGGTGAGAGAGGACATGCAGGCCATTGGTGTGAAAGAGCATGATGCAGAGGACAGGAAGAAATGGAAACAGATGATCCACTGTGGCAACCCCTAACGGAACAGCTGAAAGAAGAAGAAGAAGAAGTTAACCGGGTTAGTTCAACTGAGTTTGCAAACAACCCCATTTTCAGTGGAAACTCAAGGGGAAAAGCCCCAGAAAACATAAGTAAAAATAAAGTGACAATATACAAATATTAAATAACAATCACAATACAAAATAATTGTAAAAAAGAAAAGGTTATTAACTTTTTGCACTGCATTGATAGTAAGCAATCTATTTTCAGTGGAGACCCAAGGGGAAAGAGCCCCAGCAAACATTAGCAAAGATAAACATACAGGACAAAAACTACTAAAAACACTGCAAATACGAAATTAATTATAAAGAGAAAAACAAAAGAAAAAAATTATGAACATTAAGGATTACATTGATAGTAGTGGACTAAAATTTACTACACATGAGAGTAAAAACAAAAAGATAATCGTTCAAAAGAAGCACAATTCAATCTTCTGTTGAATCTGCTGTTGTTCTCATCATCATGCAGCTTAGTGGCATCAAGAAAAAAGTTTTAGTTCCATATCATTGTTATTTGGAAGTGTTTCTTTCGTAAGAACCCTTCTAAAGTCTCTAGTCCTTATTCTTTTATTTATTTGTGCATTTTCCTATTACTTAGATGTGAATCTGCTGCTTTGTTTCTTCAATTATCACATGTTTACTGAGTTGAGAGGTCAGGCAGCCCTCCTGGGAGCATGATTTGCACGTTTTTTAAATACAACAGGGGCACATTTTTTATTGAAAAAATGTCTGGAAAGGATTTAATCCCAGAATTAGGTAAGAATAAGTTAAAAACAGTCAAAACACTAACCAGAAGTGATTGCGAAGCTATTGAAGTAGGATTTTATAGTTTATTGCTGCTTTTGCCTCCGTTTGTGGGAACTTCATTAAAAGCATTCCTAAATGCTGTTTTGGCTTCTTTTACTGTAAAGGTTGAGTATTTGTCACCATTATGCTGAAAAGGAAGCACATTTGGATATCTCTTTTAGAATTTTATGTTCTTTTGGATCAGGTAAGTGCAAAAAACTGATAACATCTGTCTTTATTGTTTTATTTGTAAAGGTAGGTCTTGTGTAAGGTTGATTTTATTGCCATTCCACATTATATGTCTTCATTTTTCTTTGCAGTTGATAGAATTGTAGATACATCTTGATAGTTCAGTAGTTTAATATAAATCTGTCTTGGTTTATCCATATTAGGTGCAGGTCTGAGTGGTCTATGAGCTCTTTCAGTATTGATCTGTTTTGCCAGGTGTATGCTCTCTAGCAGTATTCCCAGGATTTCCTGTATATGTTGCATTAGCTTAGATTGTTCAGTGCTTTCTCGAATACCTCTGATAATTATATTATTTTGTCTAGATCTTGCTTCTAGATCAATAATTTTTTGTTGGAGATCATGAATGCATTTTGTGTTTTTATCATAGTCTTTTTGAAGTTGATCAATTTTAATTTAGTTTTCTAGTACCTTGGCCTCCGTTATTTCCATCCTGTTTGTTATCTGGGCAATAGACTTCACAAATGTTTCCACTTTATCTGAGAATTTTTGAATAGCCATTTTAATTGGTTGTAAGGCTGTTTTCAGATCATCTAGTGTCACAAATTGCTCTTGTTTAGCTTTAGTGGAAGTTTTACTTGATTCTTGTAACTTTCCAGTTCGAGGTCTCTTTGTTGTTGTGCTTTTCTCAGGCGAAGCAAGTGCAGAAAATTTGGTTCTGGTAACTTGTGCATTTATGTTGTCAGGTTCTTTAGACATCTTTTCTTGTCTTTTTATTTTCAGTGCTCTCAGCTTATTTTTCTGAAGATATTTGTCAGTTTTTCTCTTTTGTTGGATTTAGTAGTCTAGCACAATAGGACTCGCAATATCAGTCAGCCATGTGTGTTTGCTCAGATCCAGATTAATCTTACTTTTTGAGATAGCATTGTGGTTTTATATATCCAGTACTAGTTTGAGGTGATGTTTCTCTATCCAATGGTCATATTTTGAGTTGAATAACTCATCTCTGTACCTAGATATCTAGTTATTTTTGTTTTTCTCTATAGGAGCTAAGTGGATACAGTGCTTATAGGGTAGCAGCCATCTTGGATCTCCGGCATTAGCCAATTGTTCAGTTTTTGATTTCTGTTAAAAGTTCTGATCTCTCTGTTTTTACTCAAAGACTATAATGCAAGGCAGTCAAATAAATAATCTTATTGGAAGGCAACTAGCAGCAACTCAGCCCTCAGTCTACAATATGAAAGCAAATACTTATTTTCTTCATCTTGGCCACACTGTCCATACCATTAACATTTTTAATTCCATTTATGTATTTCCTATGAACCCATTTTAATTGCTGTCATTGCTGTTTAGAATACTGATTCTAGAAGGTGTTTTCATATTCAGACTGGATACTATCAAATAAGAAAAAATATCAGTCACAACATTACTGTGTCTCGTTTAAAAAAATTGTGACTACACCCCAATGTTTTCAGTGCTGACAGATATGATTTATATCTGTCAGCTGTTATTATTCACAAATACCAAAAGACCCTAACTTTTCCTATATTAGTCCTGCTCATGCTACAGGTAGTCTTAAATGTAACTCAACCAAAGGATATATATTCAGTTTCAAATGTATCATGCTATATTTGGGAGTCCACTCCATTGTAAACATCTTATCATTTGAATTATTAACAATTGTCCTATTTTGATATCATCTTCATAAATAATATGAAGGATGGATGGATAAAAAGTGTACCCAGTGAATAAAGGTTAAATAAGTAAGGGCCCAAAGTAAAGCTCTGAGGTATGCCCTGGCTTATTATGTTTCTTTCCTAACAAACAATTCAGGGTCATTCTCAGTGTTTTATTTCTTAACCTTAGTTATGGTTAGAAATCTAATTTAATACATTTCAAATATAATTTGTAATTAATTCTATCAAAAGCATTAGAAAATCAACATTAGCCACATTCAATTGTAAAATGCATTCAATTAATTTGTGATATTATTGCAAAAATATAAATTACAAATAGCAGGGTGATTTTGTTATCATATCAGGGAGACATTTTTCACAAAGCAAACATTGTCTACTGAATAACTGCTTAAGTAACATAGGCAGGTCCCCCTGTACATCCAAGTTGATCCCATACCTACACGTTCATACTTTATAAGTATCCTCTCAGACATTCTGGATAGCCTCTTACATATAATACAGTGATGACTCATGGAACAAAAATGCCTATGGCTCACTGAGGATATTAAATAAAAAAATAAAAGAAAAGGACAAGGCCTCTAAATCTTGGAAATAGGTCTTCAATCAAAACCTCCACCAGAAATTCTCAACTTTAAGAAAATCCACCAGAATATTAACAAATAGTGCCAAAAACACATCCATAAATCAAAGACAAAGGCAAAACTCCCTATCAGCAAAACCAAGGTTGTTCTGGAAAGAAGTAAAACAGCTTTCATGCAATATTACTAGCTCCGCAACAAGTACTTCTGGTCAATTTTAGTCCAAAAATACTTTTGCCAATTACTTTAAGAACCACTTTATCTCAACATTAAAAGCCATAATCAAATATTTAATCTACCACCAAATGACTCTGGTTTCTATCTTCTAGTATCATATGCTGTCACCTTCCACATCAGTGACATAACTGTAAGCCAAACTAAATCGCTACTCGCCAAACTTAATGCTTCAGGTGCAAAATTGTTTGATACATTCAACATTCCTGAAGCTTGCTGCTAAAAAAAATTGTAAAACCTTTAACTCACATATTTAATCATTCAATAAGGATAAGTATTACCCATCTGGTTGCATTTTCTTTGAATGTGGTTTTCAATGCAGTTTCAGTGAATGTGAGTTTCAAAGGCAGAGAAGTTTTAATGTCAAGTCTGTTTTCATTGTGAGACTGTATTGCTTTGTTTAGCAAATGTCTATCAGTGTCTGTGCTATAAAATTTGAAATAAAAGCTTTAATTCAAGTCGTTAATGCTTGTAGAAGTAAAGCAGAAAACAGTACGCATGCAGAGTTTTGAACAGTGCTTTTTGTTATGGTTACTGGGGAAAAATGGGGAAATTATATTAGTTTATTAATTCATTTATTGTTAGATATGGATAAGTGGCTGAAACCTGGCACAAGAGCTGAAGCATGATACAGAAAGTGATCAATTACCAAGTACTTCTCAACACACATCTAACATTTTAGTACAAAACACTAATCAGGCACCATCCTTAGTTTCTCAAAGAGTGAAAAAGAGAAAATACTGTGATGAATACATGAAATATGGATTTTCATATATGGGAGATGAAGACTGTCCTAAACCCCAGTGTGTGGTCTGTGGGGAAGTGCTGTCAAATGATAGCATAAAACCTTCCCTACTTTTATGACATTTAGAAACAAAGCATGCTAATTATAAAAACAAGGAATATAGTTTTTTTTTTCAAACGCTTAACAGAAAATGCAAAAAGATTGAATTTGACATCATAAATCCTGTCAGGTAACAAAGATTACAAAATGCAGTCGAAGCTAGTTACCATATTAGTTACCATATTGCTAAATGTGGTAAAAATCATTCTATAGCTGAGAATGTAATATCTCCCTGTATAAAAGATGCCGTTTGATATATGCTTGGAGAAGAACATGAGAGGTAAATGGACACTATCCCTCTATTGAACAGTACAATATGTCGACGGATTGAAGATATATCTGATGATGTTGAGATGACAATAATTAGAATTAAAAATGGTAAAATTCTTGCTATTCAAGTTGATCAAAGCACAGATGTTGCTAATTGTGCTATTTTACTTGTTATTGCAAGATATTTGAAAGATAATGAAGTTGAAGAAAACCTTTTGCTTTGTCATCCTCTGTCAGAATATACAAGAGGTGAGGATATATTTAATGTTATTGATTGTTATTTCAAAGAAAAGGAAATTAATTGGTCTAATTGTTGTGGATTATGTACTGATGGTGCCAAGTCTATGTCAGGTATTTAATCCGGTCTTCACGGCCTTGTCATGAAGGTAGCTCCCAATATAAGCTGGAGCTACTGCTGCATCCACAGACAGAGTCTGGCATGTAAGAACCTCCCTCATGAATTAAAACTTGTTTTGGATGAAGTTGCGAAAGTGGTGAATTTTATAAAGTCAAAGTCAACAAACTCAAGTATTTTCAAAGCTTTGTGTGAAGAGATGATGAGTCATCATTCTACTCTGCTCTTTCATACAGAAGTAAGGTGGCTTTCTCAAGGTAAAGTACTTACCCAGCTGTTTGAACTTAGACATGAAATCCAGGTGTTTTTTGAAGACCATTCTTTCCTCCTTGCTTCCAAGTTACATGACTGTAATTGGCTTCAGGCACTTGCATATTTATCAGATATTTTCCAAAATATAAACAAATTAAATTTGACTCTTCAGAATAGCCCAATAACAATCTTCAATGTCTCAGACAAAATTGAATCTATGATTAAAAATATAGATTTTTGGAGGTCATGTGTTGAATATGGCCAACCTGAGGTATTTGAAACTGAATAATTTCTTATCTTAAAACAAGCTTCATCTGTCTCGGAAAATAAGCGAGAAAATAATTGGACACTTGAAAGGGCTAAAATCAGATTTCGAGAAGTACTTCCTCAAACCTGAAGAAGAAAACTTTTGGATTTCAAATCTTTTTGAAGAACAATATGTCCAGACAGCTAAATTATCAGTCAAGGAGAAAGAGAAGTTGATTGAACTTGCAACTAATGCTACTTTAAAAGCCGAATTCAAAGGACAATTTCTTATTAACTTTTGGGCAAATATCAGTAGAAAATACGAGCAGCTTTCTGACAAGGCCCTTAAGTTTCTGTTTCCATTTACAAGTACAGAACTGGTGGAGAGAGCTTTCTCTTCTTATAACTTTATTAAAAACAAATATCGTAATAAGCTGAATGTATTTCCAGATTTACGATTATACCTTGCATCAGTTGAACCTAATTTCAAAAAACTATGTGTCTCAAAAGAAGCACAAGGATCGCACTAAATATATGTTTAAGACAAGTTAAAGTCTTTTAATTATTTGTTTGTGTAGTTTGAAATGTTTAATAAGTTTGAAATGTTTAATTTTGTAATAAATATAAATATATAATTTGCACTTTTTGTTCACTTTAATATTAGCTTGTTTATTCTTTTTTTACAGTTACAACACATACGTTGGGCATAAAAGCAACTCTATAAATTAAAAAAATATGAGGGGTACAATTTTAGGGAAATGGACTGCCAAGGGGTACACAAATCAAAAAAAAAGGTTGGGAACTGCTGGTTTAAAACATAATAGGACCTTTCAAATCAACACTAATAACTTACTATCTAAAAAGGGAATACTCAACAGAGTTCTACAATACACCTTCTTGTATCCACTTTTATTCTCAGTAATCATTAATGACATCCCACTAGAGCTACCCAACTGCATATTAATTATGTATGCAGATGATATACTTCTGTTGGAAGCTAGAAAAACTCACCAATCAGTGCAACATAACTCAGAACATTAATTCACAGACCTCTGTAACTAATTACATACAAATAAACTTCTAATCAAAAGCAGAAAAATGTCATGGTATTCTTTACCACTAAGAAACCTTCATTACTACCCACATTAACTTTAAAAGACACTAAAGGGAACATTATTCCAAATATAACACATTAAAAATACATGGGTGTAACACTAGACTCATTGATTTATACACAGAATTTCACCAGCAACGTCCTGACACAGAGGAAATTATGTTACCACATCTCACACATTTTCTCCCAGCAGCATGTATGGCCATAGATAAAAATGTCCTTATTCCAAAAATTTAATATGTCCTACATCCAATTACCCTTCATTCCTCACAACAAAATCCATATATTTCAAGTCACTAACAATAAGGTATTCAGATCTGCCCTCATAGCTGATTAGGAATTGCTATCATTGCAATTTGTTAGATAGGGCCCACTTGTTTCCTATTACTAACAGAGTTACCTTTCTACTACATAGTCTTACCTTTAAAATTCTTATACTAGGTTATTGCCCTGCCATGAATCTTAAATTTGACCAAACCATTATGTAAAAAGCAGCCCAAAAAGTACACTCATGCTTGATAGACAGAAATTCAAGCTTGCCATTAAAAAAAAGGCCTTCTTCAGAGGATAGCCTGTGGCTCACAACCAGCTGCCTAATGATGTAAAAAAGAATAACATCTTGAGGGCATTAAAAAAACTTTCAGGGAATTCTTACAGAAGGAATCCTGCACCTGCTGTCATGACTCTGGTTAAGGACTACCACTTAAGTATGTTTTATTTCTATTACTTTTATTATGTTACACACTTCAACTGAAAAGAATATTCTGTTTTATATATATATATATATATATATATATATATATATATATATATATATATATATATGTAACATAAATATATTTAACTAGAAAAGTCTTAATGTATATTGCTGTGTTATAGGTTCATAGGTTCATAGGACAATACTAGGCTATTGGCCCGGAGGCCCTTATAAGCTTAGCCAAAAATTGAACCCATGTTCACACAAAGTCAGAACCTGTTTTCCCTGTCCAGCAGGGACACAGGTGGGATCCCAGGGGTATATTTTCTGTTTCCCATCCAGTCAGCCAGGTTCTTCTTAAAGAGGGCTAGTGAGGTACTATAGCTAACATGGAGAGGAAGTCTATTCCCCAGATGGGGGGATCATTGGACACAAATCTATCCCACCAACAAGTTCTATTTATGTCATAGACCAGGTTGAGACCTTGTGTGTGGGTTGTGTGAGTGGAGTCTGACTAAAGGATATGCAGCAACTCCATCAAGGCTGAGTCTGAGATGGCCTTGTATGCCAGATACAGGTCACCTTTGAGCAGTCTGAACAAGACTGAGTATTTGTGCAGGACTTTTATCTGTATAGGATAGGTGTTTGAGACCCTAGATTTTCCTGGTTAGGAACCTCTGTGGTCTCTCCAACTGCTGTATGGGCTTGGCAAGGTACATGCCGAAGGGGGCATTGTATTTGATAATGGTTCTAATAAGGGATGGGTACAGGGATGTTATGACCTCCTTGTTCCTGAATGAAATACCTTTACTTATGAGGTGGGCCATGTAGAAAGCCATCTTGCAACAGAGGCAACATGGTGGTCAAAAGTCAGGTTATCAACCTGGGTGCCCAAGTCCCTCATGACTGATTGTGTGCTTAGTACATTGTTATTAATATGATAATTAGTGGGGACACCATTTTCCCCAAAGGAAATAATGATACATTTCTTGGCATTCAGTGTGAAGCCATGCTTCTGGCACCAGTCATTAGTTTGGTTAAGGCCCTCTTGGAGGATGTTTACATCACTAGGGGAATTTATGTCAGTGCCCAGCTTGCAGTCATCTGCAAACTTGGTCAGCCACAGACCACTGGTTTTGGCTTGCACCTCAGAAAAGTATATCCCAAACAGTAGAGGCTACATGACCAATCCTTGGGGTATGCCACTTGTTACAGGTCTACTACTAGAGGTGGCTCCCCCTATTTTGACTGAGTGAGTTCTATCAGTGAGCCAGTTAGCTACCCATCTGGTAACATATGGGTTGAAGCCTAGCTGGGAGAATTTATCTATTATGCCTGAGTGGGGAATAGTGTTGAAGGATTTGGCTAGGTCAAGGTAGGTGGTGTGCACTGTCTTGTCCTCATCCATGGCTTTGGTGACTGTTTCAAAGAAGGTAATCAAGTTTAGCAGGCATGATCTCCCTTTGACAAAACCAAACTGTGTGCGATCAAGCATTTGGAGGTTGCCAATGTCCTTGTTTTTAAGGTCCATGATAATGCGGTCCATGGCCTTGCAGATCAGGCTAGTTAGGTTGATGGGCCTATAATTGCCTGAGTTGGTGGATGCTCCACCTTTGTGCAGAGGGATGACAGTGGCTGTCCTCCATTCTGCTGGGATGAAGCCAGAGCACAGGCTTTGGTTGAATAGGGTGCCTATTGGTGCTGAGAGCGCCTTCCTGAGTTCATGTAGGACACAGCCAGGGATGTTGTCGGGTCCCATGGAGGCTGTATTTTTTGCCTTTGAAAGGGCATTTATAACCTGCACCCTGGTGATGAGGGGAGGGGGCAGGTGCTGGAGATATCTTGGTTTACTGATGGGGGGAACAGGGGGGTAATGTTTTCACTGAACTTGTCTGCCAGCAGGTTGGCTATATCTATGGCGTTTGTGTATGTGATATTCTTGACCACCAATTCAGAGCAGATTTGGGAGTTACCTTTGAGAGTGCAGATGTATGCGAAGAAGGTCTTGTGATTGTCTTTAGTGGAAGTGGCCAATTTGGACTCAAAGTTAGCCTTAGAGGATTTCACCAGTGACCTTATTTGCTTGTTCAGACAAAGGAGAGATTGCTTCCAACTTGGTACCTGCTCCTTCTTTGTCCTGGACAGCAATTTTTTCCTTTTATTATAGAGTCTGTTTATTGATGCTGTTCACCAGACAGGTTTACTCTTCCTTAAGGAAGATGATTTGGTCCTGTCAGGAATTGCTGAGTCCATGCAGCTATATAGGTGCTCATATAGTTTTTTGGTGTAGATTTGGACATTAGTACTTGATTCAACTGAAGGGATGGTGGCTGTGAAGCTTCTTATACCTGCTCTCAGAATATTGTAGTCAGCTTTGGCAAAGTTTTTTTGTTCAACCCTGGCAAGGGGGGGGGGGGTAGTCAGGGGAGATGGTGACTTTGAAAGTGATTGCTTTATGGTTGGATCTTACCAAGGAAGATGACACTGTAGGGGTGCTAAAGTGGCTACTCATGTTGGTTAGTACCAGGTCCAGGATATTTTTGCCTCTTGTGGGAGTGTTGACCAGCTGATCCAATGCATTGGCATTGATGAAGTCGAGGAATCTCTGGGCATTCATGTTTGAGCTAGAATATGTCTTCCACTCTATGGTTGGGTAGTTAAAGTTGCCCAGGATTAGGGTAGAGGAATGAATCTTGATGGATTCAAGTAAGTCCAGGTAGGTGAAGTGGGCTTCCTGAGTCATGGTTGGAGGTCTGTAGCTAGCTATGATTTGAACAGGTAATGTTACCTCCACTACTAATCAACAATTCTTTATTTAAGCATCTTTTGGTGTGTCCATCCTATGCTAAGTTATATTTTGGTATCCTGTAAACAGTTCCTTTTTCTGTTAGGGGTGGGGCATGGGAGGCATGGGGGAAGAGAAAGATAATTTGGCAGCTTAGATTAAAAGCTGTAACATTACCAGGTTTAAATTAATATACTTCCATTGCCCCATCTTAAAATTTAGGGCAGCCAAATTATAGCATCTAGGGAGGTTCAACTCAACTACACTGGCACTCATGGTACCTGCTATGTGTTGTGTTTTTTTTAATTAAGTGTTCTGGTCATTTTCAAATAACTTAGTAAAGTTTTTTTGCATGAATACAGCATTTTTTAAATTGTTTTAGGGACATCAAAAAGTTGAATTATGTATTGGTTTGCATATTATTTTCAATGTTTTTGAGCTTATCACTTTAACTTTGTACGTTTTTTGAAATGATTGTGCTATTTGACTGGATCCGTGGTATTTAAAGTTTATTATTTAAAGACGGTTTCATCATTTAATCAACAGTTCTGAAGAAGTCCCAAGGTGTGGGATGAAAGTGCTAAACCATTTTTGCTCTTTTTTTTCTGTTGATCAACATTTAATACAAGTTTCGAACGTTTTCCCAAGTCAATGTGTTTTCTTTGTTAACATACTAGAATTTAGTTACTTCAGCAAAGTTTGATAAGGTTCTTCTTTTTTAATGATTTTGTGCCACATTGTATGTTTGAGTTACGTTAAGTCTACTGATTTACATGGAGTCATCTGAGCAGTTCGATCTACCTAAAGGTACCCAAATGTTACTACGTGAGCCTTTCATTTTGGTTGATTCTCTGTTTATTGGCTGCATGGTCACAAGCTTTTAGTGGTTCTTTAGTACTACTAATTAATTCCATTTTGTTGAGTATGCTGCAGTTTTACTGACATCACTAACAGTTCAGTGATTACTTCAATATTCCCTCGGATTCTCTATGCCTTGCACGACATGCAGGATTAGTGCAGGAGCTCCAGCAGGCAATAAGTTTGTCGTGCGATCCAGTAACAGCCTGCAGTGGTGTGCACGAGCGCTCCTGCACTAGTCCTGCACGGAATAAGCCCCTATACACAAATCACCCCATTTGCAGGAGAAATCCATGCAAATGAGGTGAATTTGTGATCCAGGAAGCTTGCAACTGGCTGTGCAGGACTAGTGCAATCTGCAGAAATGTACTCAGTAACCATAGCACTCTTTGCATTGTCTAAGCGGGTCTGCACACCGTGCACAGGGTTTTAAAGGAAGAAAAAAACAGGTAAACCAGGAAATAGCAGCACTGTGCTCGGCATGCCCCAGGGCTTAAACAGGAAGGCAATGGGAAGGGAAAACAGCAGTAGGAAGGTAATCAAGGAGAAATAGCATAGCTGGCAGGTGAAATGTATCAGAATCAACCAATTACACAGGCAGCAGACCAGCCCAGCCCAGCCCAGAACACTGCTATAAACTAAGCAAACACCTTTCCCTCTGTTTTTTCCCATATTCTACACCACTGGTGTATACAAGCGGGAAACTTTTAACAAACAAACCTACAAAATGAGAGGGGCTGCAGCAGGCAACATAGAGCAACACGTGCAAGAGGCTGAGGGTGGTGAGGATGTGAATGCTGCCGATCAACCCACAGTGAGGAGACGGAGAAGAGTGTACAGACCCAGGGTAACCTAACAGGGGCTACATGAGCTGGAGATAGTGGATCAGTATAGGGTGGACAGGGACACCCTACAGCAAATTGTTGAGCTGTGCCAGCCATGCCTGTCACACCAAACTGACCGAGGGGAACCCATCCCAGTGGATACCAAGGTATGTGTAGGCCTACGAATACTAGGCACAGGTACCTCCCAAAGCTCAACTGGGGATATCATGGGGATCTCACAGGCATCAGCATCTAGACTATTCCACCAGTTCCTGGATGCCATGTCAGCAGATGCCTGTGAGCACGTATATTTCCTCAATACCCGTGAGGTGTTGGCCAGCAATATGCATCTCTTCCACCAAATAGCAGAATACCCTGAGGTAGTGGGTGCTATAGACTGCACACACATATGCATCAAAGCACCACCTGGTGATCCGGTTAGGGCCTACATCAACCACAGAGGCATCCCCTCCATCAACTGCCAGGTCATCTGCGATGCCTAGGGCATTATAATGAATGTGTGTGCTGGCTGCTCTGGAAGCTATCACGATTCCCACATTTGGCATCTGATGCAGCTGTACCAGAGATTTGCCAATGGGGACATCCCCTACTGTCACCTAGTAGGGGATGCCGGTTACACACTGGAGCCATGGCTGATGACACCCATCAGAAATGCACACACACCTGAACAAGAACGCCATAATGAGGCACACGCACAGACCAGACTTATAATAGAGCATGTGTTTGGGATGCTCAAGTCACAGTTCCGGTGTCTGGACACATCCGGTGGAGCCTTGCAGTACTCACCAGCTACATGTACCCAAATTGTTATGGCATGTGCCATGCTACACAATATGATCCTGTGAAAACAGCTGCAGCAGGAACACCACGGGGCAGGGCCACACAGCCCCCCACCAATTCCAAGGCCTGCAGATGCACAGAGTGACTTGGAGGAGGAACAACCTGAGCCTGCCTCAGTAGGCAGATGGAGGCATGCCCAGTATGCCAAGGCCATGGCAAAGAGACAACCCATAGCACATGCACTGACACAGTAGGGACCCAGGGAATGACACCTCTCTCTGACTCGCACATACAGTAAAAGGGATGCCAAACATGACACTACCTGTGCTCAACCATGTATGAGGAGTGTACTATGTGGATCCGACATAGGCAGCTGTCCAGCATCATCCTTAATCCTGCCACACCCACAAGGTAAATCAATCAACCTACCAATTGCCAAATGGAGTAGAATGTGTCATTACCTGTATCTATGGTATGGATGTGAGCATGCTAGGGAATTGGGTGGCTGACTGTTATGGCAGCAGATAGTAGAAATCCATAGTAGCACCATGGCATCTGTAACACATACTGGAGTCACCATAGTAGCCAGTACTACACAAGGTGACAAAACCCACTGCAGGAAATGTGCTGGGTGACATATGTGTCCATATGACTCACACATGTCAGCCAGGGAGATTCACATACCCAATAACAGTCTCAGCCAGTAGGACATGTGTAGACAAACCCAAACAGAGCCTGTGCTATGGCCTCTGAATGATGCCTATGGGTAACCTCCCTCAGGCCTACACAGACAGACTACAGCAGGTCAGGCAGTGGGATGTTAGTACTGAAGGGTAGGAAGTCAGACACTAATATGTAGGGCAACCAAAGCTAAGACATGTAGTACACTAATATGCCACTAGTCAGTATGATAGGTTAGAATACAGAATGAAATGGAGTACCTGACATACCAGTACAGTCATAGCAAATGTGTGCATGTGCCAGGTGTACCCCCCCATCCTATGTAGATATGTAGAAACAGTAAGGTGTGCCCCCCCCCACTCCCATGTAGACATGTAGAAACAATCAAGTGTGTCTCCCCCCAATCCTGTGTAGAAATGTAGTAACAGTCAGGTCTGCCTCCCCAGTCCTGTGTCGAAATTTAGTAACATGTATGAGTAGGTATAATACGAGTGCAGCACAGATAGCCAGAGGTGGCCAAGGTAGCAGGATAGGTTGCAGCATTTGCACAATAAGCAGGTCTGAGTGTGTTAGGATGGCGTGTGTTTCATAATGTGTGAGAGTGGTCAGTATGTATGCATGCTGAGGTAAGACCTGGTGGCCATTGCCCACTACTGCTGATAACAGGGACAAGCCCTCATGACTGCAGTGCCAAAGACAATCCACACCAGTATAACACATGCAAGCAGTAAGCCATTGTAAATGTATGGTGTTAATATGTGTCACCATCTGAAAGACTGACATGGCATGGCTGTTGGATAAGATATACAAGCAGTACACAGGGGAAAGTACTCCAGACATACAGTATATCTTGTGTCACTGTGAAATGGTGACATCCTTGGATTTGTATATATAGGTATGCATTACAGTAACAGCAACTGTAGTAGGGGATACCGGTGAGGTCTGCCTGAACACCTGCAGATCACAAAGGAGGTAGGATTGATGAATTGGGAATCAGCTGATGTACCCACACATGCCAGCATAACTGTAATGCCCCATGCATATCTGTGTGTCTGATGTAGGTAGTGTCCATAGCACACATGCACCCAGCCAAGCAAACACCACTCACAGGCACCTCTCTGGCAATATCCCTGTTGTGGGGAACGGGTACAGTATGACCCCACCTATATATGGCAATAGTGAAAGACTACAGCATGCAGTGCAGGTGTCCCATGCAGGTGTGTTCCTAGCTGTAGGTAGCACCCTGCCAGCATCCACACCACATGATCAAGACTGATAGAAGGTATTGGCATGAACAACTATCACATCTACCCTGTCACCCCAGGTGAATATACTGTATGGTGGTTTGGGACTGTAGGACTGACAGAATGCAATAGCCTGCCACATCTGGCCTGCATCAACACCTAATGCCCCACAGATGCCTGCCAAAGGCCCATGTCTCACACGTACTGCAATGCATGTTATGTCATGGACACCCAAATAACAACATAACACACTCCATTTAAGCCATATGCAAGGTCATGTGGACAAACCACAGTAACATGTCCACCATGTTCCACTGCATGAACTGTGTATCAACACTAACACACACCTGAGATGCGGTGATACCCTTAGGGAAAGTATCACAGAATGTATGCATAATGTATGGAAGAGGTTAGAATAACAGAGAGCGGTGTGGGAGCATGGGCAGCATGGAATGTGCAGGGTCCAACACCAAGCTGTGTGTACACTATCCCCTGGCTGCAAACACATAAATGGGTGGCTACACACCTGCCCATACACCACAATAGCGTAAATGTCTTGAGCAATGCCCCCTGCCTCTGGCTAACATGTGCAAATCTGTACAGCTGTGAGGTATTGCCACAGCAAGATAAGGCCATATTGCCATGTTGATGGGCAGACAAGTATGGGATCCTCTGCCACCACTGTACCAAGGTGCTGAACTGGATACATAAACCCAGCACCAAGTGTCTGCAGCTCCCCCTCCAGAATGGCATAACTTACCATGAATACGTAGGTGTCTGCCCACAATACCGAACACAGCTGCAGTCACCTTTGTCCCACAAGTCATCACTGTGAGAAAGAATGCCCATATGACAGTACATGAGGACAGAAAACATCACTGTGTCTAACAGTGCACATGTCTGAATATCTCTGCCAACAGCAGTACCATGCAGCTGAAGCAGCACAGACACAATCACCTACAGTGTACACTATCCCCTGCACAGTTTGTCCACATATTGCCAAATGATCGATGGATACCCTGAAGAAACAATATGCTACCTGTAGGTGCACAACACAAATGTCTGCACTGCAGTACAAGCTACCTGGAATCAATCCACACATTTAATACAGAAGGGCATACTGGGCATGCTCACACACTTACAGAAATGAGGGCAGTGTCAGCCAACAACATAACGAATGGTCATACTGGGCATGCTCACACACTTAAACAAATGAAGGCCATGTCTGCAAACAACAGTGGGCCAGACATATCTGCCATTTGCAGATGTTAGAACAGACACTCCTCAGTATGCAGCACTCATGCTTTGCGCACACACTGGATAGGAATACAGGCATATATCCAAGGGCAACACACTATAATAAGCCAAAAGTAGATGTACACAGATGTGAGGAATAGAGTGACTGTCACAAGGGGCCATCCATTATGAGGCCTGTCCCACCGAGCACATAGCCAAATGGCTACAACTACATGAGGTTCGGATGTCACTCACTTTTAACCTTAGCCATTGGTATGTGTCAGCATGATGGACTATGTGGTGCAAGAGCTAGCTGTGCAACATGACTGTACAAGGAAGTAATCATCTAGAAGCTGTATACATGTACCTGTGGAATATTTCCTGCGTGTGCCCGCATGTGGTGTGTCAACCTCTTGATGAATGTTTTATGGCCCATGCACACACACTGCCCTCCCCATAGCTGTACTATGACAAGCCTGCTGAGGTCATCCACTTTGAAATACACCCTTGTGAAAGGTGTAGTCCAGTAATCTCTATGGCACTCCCTATAACTGCGTACTGCTTTAGTGTGATAAATTAGTTTTGTAGGAGTTCTAATCCCAGACTTGGCAAGTGTGTGTGTGTGTGTGTGTGTGTGTGTGTGTGTGTGTGTGTGTGTGTGTCTGTGGAGAGAGTGATGTTTCTTATGCTAGTCACATGCACTACATTTTAAATGCCCTACTTTGGCATGGCTGCTGATGTCATCCACCTTGAAATACACCTCTGGGAAGGTTGTGGCCCAGTAATCTCTGTAGCGCATCCCATAACTGCATACTGCTGTAGTGTGATAAATTAGTTAGGCAGGAGTTCTAATCCCAGACTTGGCAAGTGTGTGTGTGTGTGTGTGTGTGTGTGTGTGTGTGTGTGTGTGTGTGTGTGTGTGTGTGTCCCTCTCTGTGTAGAGAACAATGCTTTTTGTGCTAGTCACACAGACTACATTTAAAATGCTTTGGCAAGGCTGCTGATGTCATCCACCTTGAAATACACCTCTGGGAAGGCTGTAGACCAGTAATCTCCATAACGTGTCCCATAACTGTGCACTGCTCTAGTGTGATAAAATAGTTAGGTAAGAGTTCTAATCCCAGACTTGGCATGTGTGTGTGTGTGTGTGTGTGTGTGTGTGTGTGTGTGTGTGTGTGTGTGTGTGTGTGTGTGTGTGTGTGTGTGTGTCTGTCCTTGTTTGTGTAGAGAGCAATGCTTTTTAGGCTAGTCACACTCCCTACAATTCAAATGCCCTACTTTGGCAAAGCTGTTGATGTCATCCACCTTGAATTATACCTTTGGGAAAGGTGTAGCCCAGTAATCTCCATGGCGTGTGCTATAACTACATGCTGCTGTTGTGTGATAAAAGAGGTGGGAGTTCTAATCCTAGACATGGCAACTGCATGTGTGTGTGTGTTGGTGTGTGTCTCTGTCTGTGTAGGAAACAATGAATTTTAGGCTAGTTACACTCGGTACAATTCAAATGCCCTACTTTGGCAATCCTGCTGATGTCATTCACAGTGAAATACACCTTTGGGGAAAGGGCATTCCAGCAATCCCTGTGGTACACCCTATAACAGCATCATGCTGTAGTGTGATGTAGAACTCTGGAAGGGGTTCTATTCCCACACATGGCAGTTGTGAATGTTTTGTGTGTGCTTCTAATGCATTTTAGGCTAGTCACACTCAGTACAATTCAAATGCCCTACTTTGTCAATCCTACTGATGTCAATCACTGTGAAATACACCTTTGGGGAAGGGGCATTCCAGCAATCCCCCTGGTGCATCCAGCAATCCCCTGGTGCATCCTATAACAGCATCATGCTGTAGTGTGATATAGAACTCTGGTGGGGATTCTATTCCCACACATGGCAATTGTGGATGCTTTGTGTGTGTTTCTATGTCTGTGTAGGGAGCAATGCATTTTAGGCTAGTCACACTCAGTACAATTCAAATGCCCTACTTTGGCAATCCTGCTGATGTCATTCACTGTGAAATAGCAGGGAGGCTGGGGTGTAGATACGTACCTCTAAATGTGACATCAATGCCAGCTGAACAATGTTAGCAGCCCTTGTATTACCCAGGGAACACTCTCAACCTATGTCTCTCACACACACACACACACACACACACACACACACACACACACACTTCCCTAGGCAACAGCCGCTATGTTGGTAGTACCCTGCATATTGCCCACTGATAGTAACCATGGTTTGATTGCAGTGGGATACAGAGGGCATGGCACCCTGTCCATCAGTCCAATAGGCATGTACATGCCGACAGTGCACCTCCCTATGTTCCCAACTGGACACCTGCAACACCTGTGGTGCCATCAAATGTGACCCACAAAGGACATACCATGCCTGAAACACAAGCTCTGTATGGACAGATGCCACTGACACCAGGGAATATTGGTATCATGCTATCAATGTAGGTGCAAGTTCAACCTGCTGTCAATTAACAGTTCTCACCACATGAGGCCAGGACTGGCACATCTGATGATAACAATCTCTGTACACAACACGGGTCAGACACCCCAGGTACATTTCCACATGTCACTGTACATGCATGTGGGAGGTGTGCCTATCCCAGACACTGTCCATATCATGGACTAAGGAACACATACATGGCAAGCAATGCACAGCATTGGCCACATGCAATAATCACCCAGGTGACTGGATGGTGAATACAATACCCACCTGTGTGGGCAACTCCAGACACTACACGCCTGAGCCACAATGCAGACCATTGTCAGGTGGCCTGATGCCAAGGTATACCCATCACCTAGCCTTGTATAGCCATCTGGCACCGTCAACCACAGCATACCTGTGAAGCACTGCACCCATACGTGTCAGTACTGGCACCCATATCTGTGTGTGTGTTGTATGATGTGTATGACCACTCACTACAATGCCCATTGGCATACTGAAGCATGTTGTCTGATGTCAGACACCTCCACATACCCTTTGCACATATAACCTCCATATGACCCCTGTGGTGCATGAGATACCTGCACAGTACTGTGTTGTGGCAATCCCACTAGTGATGAGTTGTATTCCTGGCCCTGCCAAGTGTGTCAATGTGTGTGTATCCCTGTGAGAATGTGGCTGTGTTGACGCTGACACCTGTTCATGCGAACAGGCACATGTACTACACCTACTGCATACCTACCATATCCCTGTTGCAGATGTCACTCATCATCATATATACATTCTGAGGGCTCCTCAACATGTAACCTATGTGGCGCATCCAATAACTGCATGGACATGTGATAGCACTACATAGTCATCAGGGGTTTGATACCCTGTACTGGTAGGTGTGTGACGCAAACATGCTTAAGTTTTTCTCTCCCACCCCTCCCTGGCTTTTCTTTGCCTCTGTCTGCCTCTCTCACTCCCTCTCTGGTGGATGTGGAGACTTACACCTGCTTTGCTTAGGCAGCAGCATGTGTATTTTAAGTGATGGTCAGGATCAGCTAATGTCCTCTGCATGAATTGCAGTGCTATTCTAGCTGATTGCATGTGGAACAGCTGTGGTAACATTCCCATAGCCAATTGCATGGAAACACACTCCAATATCTAGGAACATCATGTTAGTGTTGTGCCGTTCATTCACTGTGAGCAGGAACTTGATCTGTTGTTTGGCAAACAGCGTCTCAGATGGATTGGGGATTTACCTCTAACAACATACACTGTGGAAACAGGCCAACACACAGGAGGGGATGTGCCCTGACCTGACTACAGACTGTAAGTGCTGCTATACTGCATTTGGCGTAATGTTGGTTTAACAGGGTGTGTGTGGATATGGCTGTCCTACATGTTTTAATACCTGCCATGTCAGTGCTATGTTTATGAGGAAACACCCATCTGTAGGGTCATCTGCAGACTGGCCAGTGTGTGGTGCCTTATGTTTCAGGTGTTACCCACAGAGCACCTATCTGTGAACTGCAGAAGGTAGTGTGAGGATTGCAGTCTGTAGATGGTGACAGCATTGAGAGTTATTGACTTCATATCCCTCATAGGACATATGTCACAAACAACCCTGTTACAACAGTAAATGTATGAGGTTCTCACAGCAACATGTCAATATTGGCCCTGTGTATGTGCCTCCAGCCACAACCCTGTCAACCTTTGTATATATTTCATGCAGTAAGGGGTGCATATGTGCTGTACACCATAATTAGTGAGATCATACCTGATAACAAGCCAGTGAGATATCAGACAGATACACGTTATGTTTAGTAGGGGTTATGTTTGATGACATAACCTGGACATTCTCTGGTTGTGTGTACAGGACTGAGGTCTGTGTACTTATGCTGATTGTCGGCAGTGTGTGTATTGTTATGTTAATATGTACCTTGGCCTGTGTACAGACTGTGGTAAATGTCATTATTCTTGGTCCTGTTCTATCTAATGTTACATGCTGCTCCACTGTATGTTACCCTATCGGCTTATATGTTTGTAGGGCCATACATGCACATGTCCCATACCACAGACAGGAATTGGACCACACTGTGTAGCGGCCCAGTATATGTAGAGTTAGTGTGTGAGTGGCACATATGAGGTTGGTGTTGAACATATACTGTAATACTACGCTAGCATACCATATGTGGCTGTGGCTGTGTTCACATTAGTTGTGGTTATGCACTTTCACACAGGTGTATGGTACTCTGTGGTGTGGCATGCCTGTAGAGCCTGCTATAAATGCAGGTACATGTGCAATCCCCCTAGGAAATGTAGGCCAGTGTTGAGCCGGTCTGCCTGTAGCATGCACAGTGCTTTGTTACATGCCTAGCAGCTTAGTGTACTTACCCAGTGAGATGTAATGTCCAGATACTTGAAAGATGTACTGCTGCCGGGCCATGATAACAGTCATGTATGTCAGACAGAGCAGTGGGATGCTGTATAGATGTATGTCAATATCTAGTGGGTAGTATGTGGCCATGGTACCTCTGTAACAGCAGTTATTATGTGGCAGGACAGACAGGGATGTGTGAATGCTTAACCTATGGGGGCACATGTATACCATTAGTTATGTGTTATACCCTTCTACATGGCTGTTAACATCCACATTATCAGGATTGGACCACATGTCATGCACTAAGGGGTTATGTGTATACCTCTGGACTGTCCATAGTGTGTCATACTGTCCACATATATTGGCCATTATCTCTGCTGTAGTCCACAGGAGCATTACGTGCTAGCAGTGGTACTGTGATATGATGTCCTTAGGATGTTTGTCAGTAGCCATTGGTGCACATGTTAATTGCAGATGTGACCTCCCACACACACCATGTCTGTGAAGACACTCCCTATTACAGTAGCAATAGTCTACAAATATACCTGCTATACATGCCTGACATCCCCTTGCACTATGAAGTTGGGACTATAGGGGCTGAGGTAGGGCTACACTCCATGTTCAGGACATATGGTGAAGATATATGTACATATACTTATCCAGATATCTGTATAGAAATACACATATACATATTGACATACATGGATGGATATGTATATGTACATAGATATACATATAAACACCCAGATATATACATATAGAGAGCAATATATGTCTACACATATACACATAGAGATACATATGCACATATAAGTATGGATATCTACATATATATTGACAGTAGTAGGTATATCAGAATAGATATGTATGCACATATAGTTATTGATATCTACATATATACCAACATAACTATCTGTACACATAGGATGTGCATACATATATAGCTATATATACATATATCTATATATGGATTCCATACACTTAGTCAAATTTCATTTGGTCAAAAATGATTCCAGGCATTGCACTTCACTGAAAGCTCACTTGACTGAAAGCTCACTTGGTCAAAGTTCATTTGGTTGAAAATGGTATAGAGCCCCTGCCCCACTGCAGTGCAACGCTGGAGTGGGAATATTAAATAAGGGGGGTGGGGGGGGCACAGCCCCCCCACAATGGGGGATGTGGGAGGCATAGCCCCCCACATAATTTTAATGTAGTCACTGTTAGAAAAAGGTATATCCATTAGAAATGCATTAATATATATATATATATATATATATATATATATATATATATATATATATATAGTAAAAACTATTAGCATAATGTGGGGGCTATGCACACCCCCCAATGTGGGGGGGCTGTGCCACCCACACCCCCCATATTTAATATTCTCACTCCAGGGTTGCACTGCAGTGGGGCAAGGGCTATAATCCATTTTTGACCAAATGAACTTCGACCAAGTGAGCTTTCAGTCAAGTGAGCTTTCAGTGAAGTGAACTGCCTGGAATCATTTTCGACCAAGTGTAATTCGACCAAATGAATGGAATCCATATACACATATACATATATCTATATACACATACATCTATATACACATATATCTATTTATACATATATGTGTATAGGAGCGCTACAGAATTCTGAAAGCCCAAAATCCTGAAGACCATCAGGGGTGAGCTGCCTTAAGGTATATGGATGTACATTACCATACAATCCACCTTTGGTAAATGCAGGCCTACTTCCACCTGCCATACAGACTGCTCTGTTTGTCAGTGTGCTTGTGATGGTGTCAGTTATGCCTTGTTATGTAACAGTTACATCCCATTGTGTCAACTAAGGACTTTACCCCCTAGGGATTGTCTACAGAGTGTAAATAGAGGCTGCTGAACTATACATCTGCATGACTTACTGTTGATTGTTTGGTATGTTATGGCCCAGTCTGCCTTTACTATTGTACTACTTGATGGCCTTGGCCTGGACAGCAACATTTGTGAACATTTCCAGACTATTGTTTTAGTATAACTGTTTCACAGTTGCATTACTCACTTTATATGGATGTCCGTGTCTATACAGCTATATGACATGGCATATACAACTGTAATAGTACACAAATACAGCTTTCCCATTTATACAAACCTCTGTGTGGTGTTATATACTTTGATCTCTCTGTGGGTATATATTGCAGATAATGACTGCCATTTGTATGGGTGGCTCATACGGTCTCCAGTTGGTAAGGTGGTAACTGTAGGAATAGTGGCTGTTCCCTATTGTGTGCACCTTCTACATATGTATCTTACTAAAAATATCTCTGCGTGTTTATGTGTAGTTACATATCTGTCTATCTATTTATATATATCTATATATATATATATATATATATATATATATATATATATATATATATCTGTATCTGCATATATGTGTCTGTGTATATGTATCCTAGGGATATTGATTGCTACCACACTGTACATTCCCTATGGGAGCCAGACTGTACTGCATGATATGTTACTGATACCAGCCTGACATCATACAGGTGGGATGGAGTACTGTTAACATCTTGTGCCCATGTCGTGTCAGGTCCTGGGTATCGGGGCTGCAACAGTTGGCAGTGTACTGCAGGGCAGAAGTTTTTGACTGTAGTGGGGGGGATACCTAATCGTACAAGACATATGTTGTTTGGGGCCTCTCAACCCTAGTAATGGTGCATGTGGACATATATGTTTATGTTATGTTCCCATTGTTATCTACAGATGTATGTTCGTATATACCTATGTAGTTATATATATATATATATATATATATATATATATATATATATATATATATATATATATAAAACTTGCTGTATATATGTAGACATATAGATGTAGACATATATATCTATCGATATATGCATTTGTATGTATATATGGTTACATTATATATATATATATATATATATATATATATATATATATATATATATATTTATATATTATATCTATATCTACATATATAGATATATCTATTTAGATAATAATATCTATACACACACACACATACATGTTGGAATACATTCCCTGTACTGTTGAATGACGGGGCTGGATGATTGGTTTGTGAAAACATCAGTCTTATGTCTATCTGACATGGCTTAGTGGTAAATCACTTCGGCTATGGTGTGCAGTGTCCTGGGTTTGAGCCTTGCAGAGTCTATTTATTTTTGTTGCTGGGCAGAACAATGGCCATCGAATACAGAGTGATTAAGGCACTTTTGAGCACTTGTAAGCGGGTTTGCGTGGATTTGCACGGAGGTAAGCACTGCCAACTTCCTGTTACAGTTTTTTATACTCAGTTAGCTTCTAAATTGCTTAACCTGAGTAGGCATTGCTTACCCCCACGCAAACAGGCTTAAACCCACTCACTGCTGCTTAAAAGTGCTAAGTCAAGCTTACCCGCGTGCTAATTTCTTTAAAAGAAAAGAAAAAAAGCTTGATAGGAAAGTGGTGAAAAAAGAAGCACAAAGAGGGAAAGACAGTAGGGATAATAGCCAAAGATGTGCAGGAAGGGTGTAGGGAAGGTCCATAGCTGCCCATTTCTTCTACAGCAACAGCTGTGCATATACACTGAATTTGAAGGTAGATTTGGACACTCAAACCCCTGGGAGGGTGTGAGGACAACAATAATACATTGTGATGCCAATTAGACCAGATTACGTGTCCAGTGGACATATGTGTGAAATGGGAATCTATGTATGGGGTGAGATTATTTTGTGGGAACAGACTGCCCTTTTTTTCAGGTGAGAGTGGGATGTTGGAGAGGGGTAATAGGTATATTAAGGGAGGTATGTTGGGTAGGTTAACAGACAAGACAAACAAGACACACACAGGGGTGGTATATGACACATGTGGGGGTAAACACCTTGATGGGGAGGGGTGTTGGGAAATCGGAAGCCCACAAGCCCCCTAGTGGTAACAGTGGGACTGAGGTCCCCACCCATGGGGAGTCACCACTGCACCTTCAATCCATGAAGGTGGCTCTGCTGGGGGCTGAGTTGCAGAGCCAGATAGACTGTCTAATTGCGACACGTGGCCCTCAAGCTGGCATAGGAGATCACCAAACGGATGGTTGATCTCTCTATGCACCACAACCCCGACCTGGTGATGGGTGACAGGTGGCTGTCCATGCCCACTCCCAGTGGGGGGAGAGCCCCATCCCCTGAGGAGGTTCCACCCGAAGGTGGTGCAGGACCAAAGGACAGGGAGGTCCTGGGTTGGGCCCCAGGCATGCTGGTGCCCGGTACCATGGCCAGCTGAGGTGGGACAGGAGGGTACACTGGGACCGGCCTTCCCAAGCATGCTATAGTGTTTAGATTTCATCATCATATGTGGGACAGTAATAGTCAACACATTCCAGGATTAGGTATAACAGCATGCATATATATTCCCATTAACCCAGACACCAGATATGGAACAGTTGCATAGCAAACAGAACACATGCATATATGGGACCACAGTGGTAATAAGAACAGCATGCAGGTACATTGATGGCACCATGTCACCAATGCTGGAATAATTCAGTATATCACATGAATGGGAACCATTAAAATATTTATCAAACAAATGAACATTATCAGAACATAGGTGTCATTACGTTGGGGTGGGTATGTTGATTACTGTTGGAGACATGGTGAGGGGGAGAGAAATATGTCAATTAACAACTAGTATATTCCTGTAGTCCACATTACTTTCCTAGTCAGTGCTGTTATCTGTACCTTACAATTCTTACTACACTACCCTATAGCCTTAGTTTGGACAGTGATATTGCTATCATCATCATTACACATGAACCAGTTTTACCTACAGTATACACCTCTTACCTGGTATACCTGTGGAGGGAATGTTTGTTAACACTAATTAACTGTTTCTACATATACTCCCAGATTCTGGGTTGATGTTGTGCACATAGCTATCCAACTCTTTCTGCACAGACACTGGCCATGTGTTGACCACATGCTGGTGTGCTGGGACATATCTAGAATATTGCCGTCTTCCAACTTTTGTGACCTGACACACACATATACATGCTTTCCTATACAGTTATATTATGTAGCACAGTGTGGGTGACAGTGACCAGTGATACTTTATTATTCACAGAAACTGCAACACTCAAAACTCCCTACAATACCAGAGTGAACAGTACCAGTACAGGTTATAATGGTCTGTATTTCTCAGTACAGTGTTTGTATCTGACATACCTGTGGAAGCAATGTTTGTTAGCACTACCTGACTGTTGCAACACAATGTTCTGGATTACACAATAGTATTATGCGCATACATCTCACTCTGTTACTGTACACACTCTGACCACAGCTTGACAAGTTGGAATGTAAATGTGACATACGTGGCTTTTTAGTCACATAAGATATTGGGGAGTTGCTAGTGTGCCAGCTTTGTTCTCATAGATGTGTGTCAATCAGTTGTATTTCCTGTTTGCTGCCTATATGTCTGGGATGATCCCACTGATTTCTCAGGGGGACAGGTTGATAGGCAACAGATATGGGCCACTTTAATTCACATTCTGGACATATCTGTACATTTGTGGGGTATGATTCTGTATGCAGACTACTACCACTGGCAGGATTCGAACCGTGGCTGCGTGTGCTAAAAGCACAACAGTTCACATCTCAGTTGCATGTGCTATGCAGTTTTTGTTATCTGCAGTTTCCTTGTTTACTGTCTATCTGTCTCTCAGTTGTACAAAATGGCCTCTGTGGATTACACCTGTCATATACAGGCATTCCTACACATTCAATTTATGGTGCACTGTGTGGGTAACAGTGCTTAATACAACAGTACTATTACATGATTGCAAATCTACATTACCATATGATACCAGAATATATACATGCAGTCCAGCAGTTAGACCTGTTTTGTCAGGCTATTACACTTTTATTGACATACAAAAACAATATGAGACTCTTTCTGCCATAATCTCTAGTGTATGCAGTACTTGCCTTGAACAATACAGGTTTTATACAAGCAATTAATTTACTACTACTTTTAGTTTTATTTCCTATGACAGTAAATGCATGAATATTACTGACCTGCCTCGCATCGCAACCTCGCCAAGCAACTGATGTGGGCCTCCTGGTTCACAGCCCACTCCATTGCAGCTGTGGGGGACATAAGAGGAATATTTAGCCATACCTATCCATGATATACCTGAGCTGGCAATTATTACACACATACTGGGGTGATACTTACACACGACTGGAACATCCCCTGCCACTCTAGCCTCTTGGAGCCACTCCTCCATGAGGTCCCCCTTATGCCGCTTCAGGTCGGCATAGTGGTGCCTGACCTGCTCACCAATTTGGGGTATGCCAGTGGCACCGGTGTGGTCATGGGCGAGACAGTCCCAGACCTCCGTCTTGCATTGGGAGCCCTGGTACTGGCCCTGCAGCAGTCTCTGCTCATGGTCTTTGGCAAGGAGTCCTGCCATGACCTTGGACTCCTGGATGCACCAGTGCTGCACCCAAAAGCACACACCTTCTCCCCTTACTGCCATAGTGCCTGCAAGGGGAAGCTACAACCAGTTATGAGATGTATTCCCGCCTCTTGTAAGTAGGACCGATTTCCCTCACTTTTCCATGATTGGCCAGTTTTGAAAAGGCTAAGCTATGGGCAAACCTGCTTACCTAAGGTTGGCATTGTTTAAAGGAGTATACCACAGGGCACAATGAATTAGCTGGTGTACACATTGCTTACACCTCCTATGCTGGCTTGTGCAATGCTTAGCATTGGTTACATTAGACTTTGCATTATATTTCCTTTTTGGAATTGATTTCTTATTCATTACATCTTATATATCTGCCTGGTATCCATGATTAATGTGAACGTACACTCTTTGGGGTCCTTGTGTTTTACTGGGGACTTCAACACTCTATTACAATTATTCCTCACTTCTGGGCTTACTGCTGTACTCCACATATTTATGTTATGTAGTGGGTTATGGAACATATGACTATATACTGATTCCTTTCACGGGTTCAGTTTGGTTTTACTATGGTAAAGATGTGTTTTCTGATGCCTCATTCTTCTGTACTTTTGTGATGGCTTGCTGGTTAACTACTGTGACTATGGTGTATAGGATCTTGGGATTAAGAACTGCATGGCTGTTTATTTTGTTAATAGGCAGAACAAGGACCATTGGATACAGAGTGATTAAGGCACTTTTGAGCATTTGTAAGTGGATTTGCGAGACGGTAAGCAATGCTAACCTGCCATTACATATGCTTACAGAAAGTTAGCTTTAGAACTGCTTAACCAATGTAGGCATTGCTTAACACCACACAAACAGGCTTAAGCCCGCTTACTAGTGCATAAATATGCTGACTACTGCTTATTTGTGCTTAAACCTGCTTACTATTGCCTTATTCATAATGACACTGACACCTCGCATGTGCATTTACTGCAGTACTCCAGTTCATAAAAACATGTTATTTAGTGTGTTATGCAACATAAATATTACTCATAACATGCTTTGCCATGGAAAATGGAGTCTGCTGCAGTGGGACTCGAACCAGGAATACCTGCTCGTAAGGTGAATGTTCTGCCCACTACACTATTGCGATGCTGCTTCATTTGCATATATCTTCCTTGTTATCCTCTTCAGCCATTTAAGCTGCATTAACTATAGCTAAGCGATGGGCACACCCGCACACCTACGGTTAGCTTTCATGGGATTTTTAAAAAACATAAAGTGTTTGTTCATTTTATTTATGTATACTGTTGCTGTTGTACACAAGGGGGACTGTTGGTGGGGATATGTGGACACCTATGAGAAGTCTCGCTCATTTCTTACCTTTTTCTGCTGTTCTTCATTGCTGGGGCATGTATATTCTGAGAACTCTGCTGTCAGACACACCTCCTGCAGTCTTACATGCTCTGTGTAAGCTTAGGAGCTCAGGCAGCATGCCTCATTATTATGCAAGGTGCACTGCCGTCCTGCTCCTAGATGGCCGTCTCTGTGTAGGACTAAGCTAGTCCTGCATGGAGGAATAGTAAATTTGGAGGATTATCAATGCATGAATTACTTTACTTTTATCTATGTATGCATTCACAACATAGTCAGATCCTTTTTACTATGATATAGTTTTTGTATGTAGTTAAACCGCAGTATGCAGGTCCTCAGCTGTGTTACTACTCTGCTTTTCTACCTAGGCAGCGACTGAAAAGGGTTGCTAAGCCAGCTCACTTACTTGGCTATCAAATTATAAAATAAATAAAAAAACAAATATATGCATATTTGTTGCTACTTAACAGGAGTTTTCTGTTTTATGTTATTTGGTAATTTTTTGTGAAACTATTCATTCCATAAGTTTTCCTGTATTAGATAATGTTAATTATGCAGTGTGATGACCATGCCTTGGTCCAGCAGTCAAGGAGCCTCAATCCTCACCATTAAAACCAGGGAGGTCATCTCCTAGAGGAGGAAAGGATAACTAATACACACAGTAAAGTACAATTTCCCTTAAGTGCACACAGAGCTCACAGTCAGTCTTGGGCTGGCTGCTCCCTTACTCACCAAGTCCTCAATAAGACTCCCCACTGGCACAGCTATAGGGTCCAGGTCTCAGCCTAACTGGGCAAGCTAGGACCTCCTGTACCCACTCTGTCCAACCAGCACTTCGTGCCCCTGCCCAAGTAGCTGACACAACACACACACACACTTTGAGATAACTATTTATACAACTTCACAAACACTCCTGGGAAATGCTGATACAGATTCTCCAGCTGTGCCCTTTTACCCAGACTATACAGTAGTAATTACTGCTACCACCCAGTTAATATTATTAGCTACTAAAAGGCCCTTAAAAGGGTGTCCAATTATTACTGTGCAATATTAATATCTAATGGTAATGTGAATATACAGTCTAAGGCTTATCAGAGTGGCCTATTACAATAAACTCTATATAAATATGCAATGTACTCAAGAGCTTATCTCTACAAAAAGCAGCCACAGGTAGAAGGTTTTAAAATATTTAATAATAAATAATTAAAACACAAGACAAAACTACTATACCACAGAGATATCTAAGAGTTCACAGATCACACAGAAACTTAAAATAATATCGTAGGAAAGACCTGATTACACAGAAAAATACTTAATCTAATTTTCTAATCTTTAGCTAATCTTAGAGAAAACACAGTGTTACAATCCTACTTACATACATAAAGAGCATAGGCAGTGCTGGTAAGCTAGATGTCCAAGATCAAAATGCTCCAGGTCCCCCGCGAGAAATAGCATCCGAACACTACCAACAAACATGTCTCCAAGGCCCTCCCAAAACCACATCATCTTTAACACCCAGGTCCTCCCAGCACTCACACCGCACCATCCCAACACCTGGTCTGAGTTCCCAGGCCACAAACTGCACCATTTAGCAATCTAACACCTCCTCAGAAACCCACAACGACACAAGACATCTCACACGCACATGCCAACAGAAACCAAAGCAATAAAAGCACCTTCCACATCTAAATTCTAGTCATAAAGTTCAGCCCAAAACAATGGGCATGAAATCTCAATCCAGCTGCCCTCGGGACCGAATTCTGACATGAAAGGATACAACATGCTTCACTGGGCCAGTAGAGTGCAATGTTGTCACATATTTTGCAGTTCCACATTTCACAGTGTTTTCCCACATCTAAAAACACAAGCCTGTATCCTTCATTCATTTATACAGTTGATATAATTATATATCAAACTCTACTTGACTAAGCTGGCAGCCTTCACCCCTATCTCCCCAATTGTCACATCTCTTCCCCCCCCCCCCCCAGGGAACTCAAGCAAGTTTTTCAAGTGCCCCTTGAGAAATGTAATTTGAGAGTGTCAGGTCTATCTGGGTGTACCTCACCCCATTCCCTATCTTGAGAGCACATCTGCACTGGTATTGCTACTCCCACTGCAGTGCTGCACTGACATATCATATGCTTGCAACCCCAGACTCCATCTTAGCAACTTGGCATTTTGCTGACTGGCTCTGTTTAACCATGTTAGAGGGTTGTGATCTGTCATCACAGTGAATTTTCTTCCATACAGATAAGGCTGAAGTTTTTGTAGTGCCTACACTATGGCTAGGCATTCCTTTTCTACCGTTGCATAGCATTCTTCCCTGGGTTGGAGCCTACGACTGAGATAAACCACTGGGTGCTCTTCTCCCTCTGAAGAAATCTGTCTAAGTACAGCCCCCACCCCGGAGTTTGAAGCATCCACCTGCACAACAAAGTCTTTGCTGTAGTCTGGACTGGCTAACACAGGGGGTCCTCCCAAAGCTTCCTTAAACTTCTGAAATGCCTGCTTACATGCTGGGGTCCACACTACCTTATCTGGCCTATTCTTCCTTATCAGGTCTGTGAGGGGAGCAGCTATGGTACTATAACTAGGAATGAACTTTCTGTAGCACCCTGCTGTCCCTAGGAATGCCCTCACCTGCTTTTTGGTAACAGGTGCAGGCCATGCCTGAGTAGCTTCCACTTTGGCAGGTTCTAGCCTTATCTTATCACTCCCCACTCTATGTCCGAGGTAGGAGACCTCTGCCATACCCACCTAACGTTTGCTTTGCTTAATGGTCAACCCTGCCCTCTGTAGTCTGCCCAGCACCTCCCTGACATGCTGAAGGTGATTTTGCCAGGAATGGCTGTTGATAGCAATATCATCCATGTATGCAAGGGCAAACCCTCCTGCTCTTGCTAAGATATGATCTACTAACCTCTGGAAAGTCACTTGGGCATTCTTCATCCCAAAGAGCATCTTTGTGAACTTGTACAAGCCAAAAGGAGTCACAAAGGCTGACTTCTCTCTAGCACTGGGAGTCAAGGGCACCTGCCAATAACCCTTGGTAAGATCAATGGTTGTAAGATACTTAGCCCCACCCACCTGCTCTAGGGCCTCATCTGCATAGGCATGGAGTAAGCATCTGACTCTGTGTGACTATTTAATTTCCTGTAATCCACACAGAACCTGGTGCTGCCATCCTTCTTTGGCACCAACACCACTGGTGAGGCCCAGGGACTGTTGGACTCTTGAATCACCCCTAGTTCCAACATCTCCTGTACCTCTTCCCTCAGGGTCTGTTTGACACTCTCTCAGGCACCCTATAAGGGGCCTGCCTGATAGGCTTTTGGGGTCCTGTATCCATCTGGTGCTGCACCAGGTGGGTGCTCCCTGGTTTCCCGGTGAACATGCCCCCAAACTCCTGAAACACTGCTCGGATTTCTTGAACCTGGGTATGAGATAGCTGCTGGGACATTGCTACCCCTTCCACAGAGGTGTCAGCCCAAGCCTCACTGAGGAGATCAGTCCCCAGATCTCCCTCTGACTTCTCCTGCAATCCACTGCAAATGCTCATCACAAGGGCCTCCCTATCATGGTAAGGTTTCTTCATGTTAACATGGTACAATCTGTGCCCCTGCTGTCTGCCTAGCACTTCCACCATATAGTTAACATCACATACCTTTCTTACCACCTTGTAGGGTCCCTCCCAAGCTGCTTGCAACTTGTTGTGTCTGACAGGAATGAGAACCATCACCTGCTGCCCTACAGCATACTCTCAAGCTTGAGTATTTCTGTCATACCACACCTTTTTCTGTTGTGGGGCTTCTGCCAGGTTCTCCTGGGCCAGGCCCAGGAGTTCACTGAACCTTGTCCTGAGGTTCAGGACATATGCCACAACAGACTCCTTGTGAGACTCACATTCACCTTCCCACTCATCTCAAATTAAATCTAGAGGACCCCTCACCCTATGCCCATACATCAACTCAAAGGGTGAAAAACCTGTGGATTCCTGGGGAACCTCTCTGTAAGCAAACAACAGATGGGGCAAATATTTGTCCCACTCCCTCTTAAACTGATCTGCAAATGCCTGTAGCATGGACTTGATTGTAGAGTTTAACCTTTCAACAAGACCATTAGTCTAGGGATGGTAGGGGGTGGTCTTCAAATGCTTCACCCCGCAGGGCTTCCACAGACAAGACAGCAGGTCTGACATAAAATTAGCACCTCTGTCAGACAGTATTTCCTTTGGGAAACCTACCCTACTGAAAATCTCTAGCAATGCATTTGCCACCTTCTCTATAATCTACAATCACTAGGATATTCTTTTTCCCTGTGGAACTTGGGGTACTCAGAGGACCCACAATATCCATAGCTACCCTCTAAAATGGCTCCTCAATCCCAGGCAGAGGCATCAAAGTAGCTCTCGTCTTGTCTCCTGCCTTGCTCACAGTTCCTGCAGTACCCTGTTACATCTCTGAAAATTCCAGGCCAATAAAAGTTTTGCATAATATGCCTCTTTGTACGTTTTATGCCCATATGACCTGCAAAGGGAATATCATGGGCTATGGCTAGAAGTGCCAGATGGTAAGCTCTAGGTACTACCAACTGCTGTACTCTCTCACCTTCTAGCCCTCCCTCAGGGGTCCACTCTCTGTACAGTAACCCTTTGTTCCAGTATACAGATTCCCCCTTCCCTTGAGAATCAGGTGCCTCCCTAGCTACCTGCCTCAGGCCTTGCAATGTAAGGTCTGAGAACTGAGCCTGCCTCAAGTCTCTCCTTGTAACCCTTCCCAGCTCTCCTTCCATAGGAAGTCTGGCATCCCCTGACAGTGGTGCCTCACTGTCAGCCTGGGTACTACTATTCACCTCTACCTTTGCAGTTACCCTGTCCAAGGGAACATCAGTACCCACAAGCAGCTGTGGCTCACATTCAGTCTCACTACTACAGTGTGGCTCACTCCCTGAAGTAACCACCTCAGCAATCCTGGCTGCAAGTATGCAGTCTGTCTGGGTCTCCCCCATGCTACCAGACCCACATGCTTGTCTCCTAGCCTCACTGCATTTAACTGCATAAGTACATAGTACTGCCTTATCCAAATCCTTCCCTCTCAGGACATCTGCAGGATGGTAGTTCCATACCCCAGTTGTCTCAAGACAACCTACTATTGGCATTTTGTCTTTCCTACTTACTGGCTCTCTCACCTTTGGTTCCGCACCTTGCCTCTGTGGACATCTGTATGCAACATGGCCCCACTGGTTGCATTCAAAACATTCATCCCTAGCTCCTGGACATGTACCTGGACTAGTGGCTTTCCCTGCTACTGGCCGATTCTGTTGGGGCAGTCTGCACTGCCCACCATGGGTTCCTTTAGTCCCATGAGCAGTACTGGGGGTCCCTTTCCTGTGTAGGGCTGCCCTGCTTGCTAGGTATAGATCTCCCTTCTTCTCCAACTCCTCTGAAGTAGCACACTGTCTATCCAGCTAACCAGATCCTCATGTCCTCAAGCAAAGTGCTAAGGGCTTGTCCCCTTACCAAAAGGTCTGCCAGCCCTTCAAAAGTGGTGGCCTGACATCCACTCACCCAGCTATGAAAATAAGTGCTCAGTTCAACAACATATTCACATACATTTTCATCTGCCTTGCGTCTGTGCTCACAAAACTTTTTCCTATACATTTCAGGTGTTAGCTTAAAACATTTTAACAAATGTCTTTTTACAGCAATATAATCAAAACAGTCAGTGTCATGCATTTTTGCTAAAGAAGTTACAGCTTTACCATGGAGTAAGGAGGTCAAGAACTGTACTCAGAGCCTTTGGTCAACTTCATAGTGTTTACATACCCACTCAAACATATGAATGAAGCTATCAAAATTATCCCCCTCTTTAAACTGTGGAAGAAATTTACTGACCTTTTGTGGTTCTGTGGTCCGGTTACTCCCTTCCCCATTACCTCCATGACTCTGGTGAAGAGTCAGCATTTCCCTCTCATGCTTTCTCTGCTGTTCCTGTTCTTCAGCTTCTTGGCTCCTCATTCTCTCTGCTACTTCTAGTTCCATACGCCTGGTCTGCAACTCAAGTCTCTTCAGCTCCAGCTGGATTTTTAAGTCCACTGCAGAAAAGTTGAGCTGTCCATTCTCCGAGGATATTGTATCTCCACTGTCAGTCTGATTATCCTCCAGGCTGCTGTTTTCTGATGCAGCTGTAACCAAGGCTGCAATCAAGTCTGCCTTAGTCAGGTTTCCATGCACCAGTCCCCTAGCCTGGCACATCTCTGCCAGCTGGCTCCTTGTCAGCTTTCCATACTCTTCTGCTGACATGCTGCCTGCTCACCCTGACTAACACTAAGCAACAACAACTAACAAAAGAAATAAACAATTGTGATCTGAACTCTTGATATACACTGCTTGGCTGTTTTAGAGTACAAAACACTTTTAGAGGTCACTGTACATAAGCTACAGGAATTTGCTCTACCCCACACCACTACAAGCCAATTAGTATGTAAAGTAGATCCCACCACTGCCAAACACTTGTGACGACCGTGCCCTGGCTTAGCAATCAAGGAGCCTCAATCCTCACCACTAACACCAGGGAGGTCATCTCCTAGAGGAGGAAAGGATAACTAATACACACAGTAAAGTACAATTTCCCTTAAGTGAACACAGAGATCACAGTCAGTCTGGGGCTGGGTGCTCCCTTGCTCACCAGGTCCCCAATAAGACTCCCCACTGGCACAGCTGGAGAATCTGTGTCAGCCTTTCCCAGGAGTGTCTGTGAAGTTGTATAAATACTTATCTCAAAGTGTGTGTGTGTTGTGTCAGCTACTTGGGCAGGGACACGAAGTGCTGTTTGGACAGAGAGGGTACTGGAGGTTCAGGCTTGCCCAGTTAGGTTGATACCTGGACCCTATAGCTGCACCAGTGGGGAGTCTTATTGGGGACCTGGTGAACAAGGGAGCAGCCAACCCCAGACTGACTGTGATCTCTGTGTGCACTTACGGGAAATTGTACTTTACTGTGTGTATTAGCTTTCCTTTCCTCCTCTAGGAGACAACCTCCCTGGTGTTAGTGCTGAGGATTGAGGCTCCTTGATTGCTGGGCCAGGGCACGGTCATCACATGCAGTATGCAGTACATCTCAAATTTGCAACAGTCTACAGACTCCACACACATTTGCACATCTGACAATGTGGCACAGGTCTAAAAGAAACATGGCTTTGTAACTGACAACTCATGCTCAGCCCTAAAAAAACTGCTACCTTTTTCCCCAAATTCCTCTACCATGTCAAAACAAAATTTAAAGTCCTCATTCTTGATAATACAGCTATTGAAGTCACTTTTCATAGCAAATTATTAGGGATGATTGTGGATGATAATCTTAAATTCAACCTGTATATAAAAAATTGCATAAGAAAAACTCATCAAAAAGTAAGGATGCTTTATAGAGCCAGAAACTTTCTTACTGACACAACTAAAGCTACACTTGCCACTACTTGTCTCCTCCCCACACGTCTTAATGGTGCTCCCATCCTTACTAACCTTTAGACATCATAAAAATTAAAACATGACCAATGCTACAACAAACTTGTTAAATTTGCAGCAAATACCCCTTTCAAACCCCACCACTGTACAACACTAAAAAGCCTAAATTGGTTAGAACTACCCCATCAACTAATATATACATAATTTCTTACCACCAAAAACATTATCCAGAATCCATCTGCTTATCCAGCACTAAATAACATTCTACACAACTATGTTTCTAGTTGGTAATTATGATCCTGTGACCAAAAACTCCTGCCTGTCTACAAACCTATCAAATCTGCTGGACATTGTCTGAACTTGCACCATGTTGCTAAGGCCTGTACCTCCTCTATCCAACAGGTCAATACCTTCCCTCCCATCCCTCAAAACCATTCTGAAAACTTTGTATCCAAATGCTGGCTCTGTTTTTGCTCAGCACCAGAATAAACTACACCCCTAAATATGGACACATACTATTCATACATCTCATTACTCTCTCCCTTCGTCACTCACTTCCTTACTTCTATCAGTTTCCCTCCTCTGGCTTTCTCTCCAAATAAACCATAAGCCTGCTTTTCTCTCACTTCATATTGCAATTCCTGTTTGTTTATACTAACTTACCTTTAATTTCTCTATTAACTGGCTAAAATGTCTATAAATATTAAATCATTGTCATATGCCTTGCATCTATTCTTAACCAGTGTTTTCATATTATGTCTAATTTGATATAATTATTTAAACTGTAGTTGTTTTTGTATTATTTGTAAAGACTGCAAAATTATTATTTTTATTTTTTTATATATATTTTAGAGCTTTTCTCCCTGACTCCACTGAAAATGAGCTCCTACCCATTCGGACTTTCCTGGTAATTATATGTCAATAAATAAATAAGTAAATAAGTAACATTGGGCCAGTAAGTTTTATTATATTTTCTTTCTCCTTATGTTTATATATGCAACTGATTAAGGCACTTTTCTATGTTTATATTATAACATAATTTTTAAGATTGTTATAATATAGGATAGATAATTGTTCAAGTAAGTACTACAGGAGATCTTTGATATCTCTTTTATTGAAAAGATTTTTAAACAGAATCTGTTTTAGCTAAATTGAATAACAATTTTCATCTTTGTTGCACAAAATGAGGGTACTTTCTACCCAAGATTTATCTTTACATATATAACTGTAAAACTATATATTTTTTATCTCTACCTTTTAGTGCTAGTTTCTCTTCATAATTAAGTGTATCTTACATGGCCAAGTAAATGACCAGTTTACTAAGGGAATTATATATGCTTTGCATGTTAGTCATTTTTAAGATTTCAGATTTGACAATGGGACTTCTTTAAATACAGTAGCATGACGTGAAATAGACTGTCTCGATTTGCTTTGTTCTGTGAATTAGCTTTAAGTAAATTAAGCTGGCTTGAACTGCACACTATTTTGATATAGTCACATCTCAAAATAGCATATAATACCTGTTATGGGACAAGACCAGCTTATCAAAATGTATATTAATTTCAATTTATTAGTGATGCTATAATATGATTGTTAAAAAGCAAATATAATTTGTATGCAGGGCTGGGAAAAATACAGCTTCATAAGCTACAGTATTGCTGTTTCTTAACTGCAGTCTTTTAATATGTAATAAGGAAAAAGTAAATTTTGCATGAAGAAGGCATGTTAGTTACTGCAAAAGGAATTTGTTAGCCTGACTCCTCCAGCCTAGGAGTGCATTGTTGCTAGGGCAGGTTTGAAACATCCAAGATGAGAACCAAGACCCCTTGAAAGCAAGTGAGCCATATATAGAAAGGTGTTCACGTGAAGTCCGAGGCAAAAATCATGAGGGATGAGTACATTTGCAAAGTTTTCTATTCATCAGAGTAACTGTAACATAATAAAACTGCATGACAAGTTTGATAAGGAAAATGTATAAAAATACAGTTTTTGTATGTAAAGTCAGAATGCTTCATCAAAGGCTATGACAATTGTCTCCCAGCGCTGTAAGAATAAAATTTCTGTTTGCACATCCTGAAGTGTTGTTCTTGACTGAAGGCATATAAGATAAATTCTTAATGTTATTTATTTATGGCTATAACAGTTTGGTGCCATTCTCTGGATCTGAACTTTGGTATTGCTGCAGGGCAGTTCTAGAATAGGGCCCATCACAGATGTTCTGTGAATTCCGCACTGCTTTGTATGGAATAGTCAGAGACTCAGATGTGCAGCTATTCAGGGTGTGCAAACATACTAGCCTTGGCAGGGAAATCGTTTTGTAAGGGGAAAGGGTTGGTTTGTGTTTTTTTTTTTCTTTTCTTTCTTTCTGACAGTTTTAGCAAAATGCAAGTACATGACTGTGTTTGTAGTATAAGTGCATGGCTGTGTTTGCAGTATAAGTGCATGACTGAGTTTTTGTTTGACTGAGTTGTTTGTAAGGTATGCAAGTAATAGTGGGAGGACCTCACAGCAAATGAGTATAGTAAATGTATGTGCACATACAGTAAAGGACAAACTAACACAAGGAGGCGCCTTGTGTTGAGGGCGGTACCCTCAGGATTGAAAAGTAAGAAGTATGAGACATGCTTTATTCTGTCAATGTATAAATGTATGAGAGAAAGAAAAGAAAAAGTTAAAGGTCAAAGATAAAGTTAAAACAAGTTCATGAGCCCACCGCATGATTGGGACGTAGATATATACTGTTAAAACAAGTTCATGGGCCCACCGCATGATTGGGATGTAGACTATACAACAAGTTCATGAGCCCATAGTATGATTGAGATGTAGACTATATACTGATAAAACAAATTCATGAGCCTACCACATGATAGGATGTAGAGGTATGCGTTGTTAAAATAAATTCATGATCCCAAAGCACACTGGGACTTAACAGTGTGATTGTGTGAAAGTACCCTTAGAGGGTCCAAAAGAGTGGTTAGTTCTGGACACAGTACCTATCTGCCTCCGTTATCCTGACGGCAATGCTGGAGCTGTAACCTTTGAGCACGTGCCAGGACAAAAGCAAGGGGGTGCTGTGGGAAAAGGCTGATCAAAACTTCTCCTTTGTTGCTGCACGCCGACAGACTTCTTCCCCTTCCCTCCCTGTATGATGTGTGGATTACTACAGTTATTTTCTGTCTTCGGAACTGCCAGCATCCAGGAGTTGTAAGGTAAGCCTAACATGCTTGGGAAGGAAAGTTGTAAAATATTTGCATGACTGATTTCAGATTACTAAGAATTGTTCTGGTGGGGTATTTCCATTAAATGAAACTTATAATAAGACTAAATTGCTAACATTGAAAGGTATTTTGGAAGAAAAAAAAAGCAAAGTAAGTGGGGAACAAATGTCAGCATTTAATTCTTGGTACAGTTTAGGTCTTAGGGAAAAGGAGTCAGCATTAAGAGGGTTGCAGGATGTTAATAAGAAATTGTTGCAACAAGTAAAAGAGGTTAAAAAGGCAGTACAGACCAGTAAAAAGGGGTCCCTTTAGCCTGTTTTAGCACGTTTGGAACAAACTGAGGATGGCCAAAAAGCAGAAACTTCTAAAGAGGATGATAATCCTCCAATAGCTACTGCACCCCCACTCCCATATGCACTAGTAATGGTACCTCCTGTACAAGACTCTGTTTTTTCTCAGACCCCTAACATTTGGTCTACTGTCCATTGGACACCCAGTTCGTGTGATACTGGTACATCTCAGACTGGTTCCCCTGTTCAATCTTCATCTTCTAAACAGGCATCTGCAGTCTAGGGGGGTTCTTCTTCCTATCCTTCTCAGATAGCTTCTACTTCCCCAACAGGGACATTAGTATTTGACACTCCTGTATCTCACCATACACACTTACATGACAAGGTACAACAAGAGATTACAACCTCTGGAGGGGATCTATTAGCACCTCTCAGGGACATTTGGGGGCTAACAATAGGGAACTTGTTCATTGTCCTTGGACCCCCTGCTGATCTGCATACTATGTCTAAAAATTTTCCAAATATTAGAGAAGATTCATTAAAATTCAAAGAAGAATTAAAAACTATAATAGAATGCTATAATCCTACTTTGACAGATTTAAATGAACTGCTGAGGGTAGTTAATTCAGATGAAATAAGAAAGTAGTTACTGGAAAGGCTGAAATAATCGATTTCACTCTCATAGAGAATGTATTAACAGATAAATGAACAGCATTGTTAAACAAGATTACGTATGTGTCAAGTTAGGACTGATGGGTCTAAAATACAGGCATGTAAACAAAATAAAGGGGAAGCCCCTGCAGACTATTTGAGTCACCTTAAAACAGTATTTGCTTGACATTCAGGAATACGAGACCCAGAAGAGCAAGCTAAGCCAGCTATTGCAGCAGCCTTTGTACAGGGTCTGCAAACCCCTGTACAAAATCAAATAAAGCAAGTGCTCATAGACTGGCAAGGGAAGGACTTAGAGTCTTTATTAAGTGCTGCAAATCACTGTACAGAGTATCAGGAAAAATGAAGGAAGGATACTGAGGATAAGCTGTTAACTTTACAAATCAGGCAGCTGGAGAACCCAAGGGGTCGAAGTAGAAGCAGGGGGAGGGGTAGAGGAATTTCTAGAGGATTTAGCAAAAGTGCTAGCCAAGGGGAACAAGGTGGAGCTCATTGGCAACAACGAGCTGGCAGTGCCCCTCCAGCTTCATCTAACACATCTTGCTTTAATTGCGGAGAAGCAGGAAATTGGAGAGGGGAGTCTCCACACAAGCAAATGCAGATATTCTAAGACACTTGGACTGAGTGGTAACCAAATTATAATAATGCAGTTTTTCCTCCACCACCTCCTCAGATTGGAAAGAGTCAGGAAGCCCCATACTGACTAGGTCAAGGAAATAACACAGAAGTGAATCTTAACTCTCTACTACCAATAGAGCAAAATGGATCCTACGTTAAGATGAAAATAAATTCAAAGAAAACCCCATTTCTGGTGGGCACTGGAGCCACTAGGTCAGTGTTAAAAATTACTTCAGATAGCCAAATACCAGTATCAGAGCATAAAGTTAAGGCAGCTGGAGTAACAAATACTACGGTTATGTATCCTGTTTCAGAACCCATCCCCATTTCTTTAGGTAGTATTAGGTGGTCTTCTGATTGTAGAAAGGCATTATTTTCTTCTGAGTACTACTGCACCAGTAAACCTACAAGGAAGAGATTTGTTATGTAAGCTGGATTGTACTAGTTACTGTACCCCAGAAGGAGTGTATCTAAATGTTCCAACTGAATCAGAGGGGAAGTACTGGCAGTTTTAGCAGAAACTGAGGAACAGCCTGCTGGAAGCATACAGGCAGAAGGAGAGTTACTACAGCATGTACCTGCCAACTTGTGGGCTAAGCATGCAAATAAAGTAGGTATACTAAAATCAGCAGAACCAGTAAAAATAAAATTAAATCCATCAAAACCTCTCCCTAGAGTTCCACAATATCCACTAAAGCCAAAAGCAAAGCAGGGAATCAGACCTGTAATTCAGTCTCTAATACAGCAAGGAATAATAATACCAACTAAAAGCTCTTGTAATACTCTTATTTTTCCAGTGAAAAAGCCAGGAAAGGATACTTATAGATTTGTACAAGACTTAAGGGCTGAAAATAATGCAGTACTGCCTACTTTTCCTGTTGTTCCAAATCCATCAACAATACTCAGTTGCATGCCACCTACAGCTGGTTACGTTTCTGTGATAGATTTATGTTTAGCATTCTTTTCTATACCTATTCACCCTGACAGTCAGTTTCTGTTTGCTTTCACTTATCAGGGACAGCAAATACATGGACATGGTTGCCACAACGATATGCTGAATCTCCTTCATTATTTTCTCAAATTCTAAATAAAAAAAAATTTAGAGAATGTGACATTTCTGGGTGGGTCTGTGTTAGTACAATAAGTAGATGATTTACTGATAGCATCAAACGCCTTTCAACAATGTCAGCAGGATACCTTGCATCTTCTGACTATCCTTGCAGGAAAGGGGCACAAAGTGTCTAGAGAAAAACTACAACTGTCGTCATCTCAGGTATGTTATCTTGGTCATTTAATATCTCAGAGTAGCAGGCAAGTGTTACCATCTCGTATTGATGCAATATCTAAGGCCCCACATCCGACTACTCAGAGACAGCTTAATTCCTTCCTAAGTATGACAGAATACTGCAGACAGTGAATCCCTAACTACGCAGAAATTGCCAAACCTTTGACAATTTTTTTAAAGCTGGATACAATAGAGCCTCTCCTTTGGAACAGTGAAGAGAAAATTAATTTTAGAACTTGAAGCAAGCTTTAGCTACTGCCCCAGCTTTAGGGTTACCAGATTATAATAAACCTTTTATTTTATTTTGTCATGAAAGAAATGGATTTGCTCAAGGAGTACTTGCACAAACACATGGGGACAACTATCATCCATTAGTTTATTACAGCACAGCACTTGATTCTGTAGCAAAAGGTTTTCCACCCTGCTTAAGGGCAGTTGCCACTGCCGCCATTCTAGTTAATTTGGCACAATCATTGGTGCTTGGGCATGATCTCACAGTAGCTGTCCTTCATTCTGTGTCATCTCTTTTGCTTAAATTTGGCACAATCATTGGTGCTTGGGCATGATCTCACAGTAGCTGTCCTTCATTCTGTGTCATCTCTTTTGCTTAAAATGAAAAAAAAACACTCTCAACTGCACGTCTAACTAGATATGAACTTAATGCTTCTTTCTGATCCATCTATTTCTCTGATCTGCTGTCCTGTTCTAAATCCTGCATTTTTGTTGCATACTGCTGAGGATGGTGAAGAGCATGATTGTGTGTGTGTAACTAACTATTTGCTTTCTCCTAGGGAGGACTTAAAAGACACTCCTATACCCAATGCTGAAGTGAACTTATTTGTGGATGGCTCCTGTGGAAGAGATCAAACAGGGAAGCTACTCTCGGGAATAGCCATCTGCACCGAAGAAACAATATTGTTGCAACAAAGATTGGAGGGTGTTCACTCTGCTGAAATAGCTGAGCTAGTGGCTTTGCCAAAAGCCTGTGAGTTAGCCAAAGACAAGGTGGCTAATATTTTTACAGATAGCCATTATTCTTTCAAGGTGGTCCATGATTTTGGGCAACTTTGGAAAGATAGAGGGTTTTTGACCTCTTCAGGAAATCAAATGAAAAAATCAGGGTGCATAAAATCATTGTTAGATGCACTTTTGCTACCTAAGAGGCTGTTTGTAATCAAATGCTGTGCACATCAAAAGGGGTTAAATATTGTTACAAAAGGTAACAACTTAGCAGACCAAGCTGCTAAACAACCAGTAGTAAATTGTTGCAAAAATGTGTGTATGTTAACAATAGCAAACTGCAACAGTAATGATGTGTTTGATTTTAAAAAGTTGTCAGCCTTTCAAGCTGAAGCATCACAGGGAGAAGTTCTCAGGTGGCTCAAGGATGGATGCAGAAAATCCTCTGATGGCATATGGTGACATCTGGATGGCCGACTGGTGGCGCCTGCCTCTTTGCTACCTTACCTGGTAAGGGCATATCATCTACCGGCCCATACAGGTAAGACAGCTTTATTTAATCAAATTACCCAAAGTTGGCATGCCCCTCATGTCTCCTCTTTGATACTTCAGTATGTACAATACTGCAGTATTTGTATGGAATATAACATAAGCAAACATGCCAACAGAAAATCTGCATGTTTACCTCCACCCTGGGGACCTTTTGTTAACATACAGCTAGACTTCATCCAAATGCTTAAGACTAATAATTTACAATTTATTTTGGTGGTAGGGTGCATGTTCTCAGCATGGGTGGAGGCTTACCCATGTTACAAAGCTGATGCAGTTACAGTGGTAAAGAAATGTTTGTATAATTATATATCGAGATTCAGTATACCCAGCATTGTTAACTGTGACCAGGGAACACATTTTAATAACACACTGTGTAAAGAACTGCATAAAATTTTTAATACTAAGTTGAGTCTTCACTGTCCCAACCATCCCCAGTCATCTGGATTAGTGGAAAGGGTAAACAGAACCCTTAAAAATAAAATTTCAAAGATTTGTGCTGAAACCCACTTAAAGTGGCCCAAAGCCCTTCCTTTGCCATTAGTGAGTATGATGGCCTCACTAAATGCTACCAGAAAGTTGAGTCCAAATGAAATATTAATGGGGAGACCCATGGCCTTTCCAGCTACCCCATCCAGTAGGAAATGCTGATTTAACTTTGTCAGATGATGCTATGATTTCTTATTGTAGGAAACTCATTAATATTTTGCAGCAATATCATCGAACAGTAAGAGCAGCATTACAAACTCCCCCTGACCAGCCCTGTAAGAAACTACAACTGGGTGAGTGGGTGTGCCTGAAAATTTTCCAGAGGAAAAACTGCCTGAGCCCGAGGTGGAAGAGGCCTTTTCAGGTTCTGCTCACCACTTTGACTGCAGTTCACTGTGCTGGACTACCAACATGAATCCATTCATCTCTTTGCTAGAAGACCTGTCATGTGGGGACCACAGATGAATCATCACATCCAACAGAGGAAGATCGAGGTGTGACAGATAAATCATCTGCCCAGTGAGAAGGTCAACTTCAGTAGCAGTCCATGATGAATCCAATAACAAGTACTTTTGCTTTGTTTCTGCTGCTGTTCCCTTCTATAAACTGGTCAAGAAAAAAATGTTTCTTGATGGTCCTTTGGCAGTATGCCAAAAATCTAAACAAAACAAACTGCTGAATATGTTCATATATACCTCATCATTCTAAGGCAGGGATTCCTATTATTCCCACCCCTGCATGACCAGTGTCATTTGAAAAGGACCTTAATGACATCAGCTTAACCTGGCATAATATAACTGATTTTTCAAAGGTTGTGTCTCTTCAGCTTGCAACCACACATCATGGAGACACGTTATGCCACAAATAGGACTGTACCAGTAAGAAAAAGCAAATTTAGTAACACCAGGCAGTAAAGTGTGTTAGACTCTTTGCACTTAAAAAGCTATAACTGGGGGCATGGCATGGGCATGATAATTGACTGTTACTACATCTGTGGTGATCGTGCCTACCCCTGGTTGCCTACAAACTGGTCTGGACGTTGCTTTGCAGGCTATATTACTCCTGCTATTCAACACTTCAAACACCCACCAGTAGGTAGACTGACAAATAAGCAAGCAATCCATTGGGCAGAGCAAGTATTTTCAATTTTTAATCCTGGATATGGAGTGGAAAGGACAATGCTTGAAATCACCATGCTTGCTCAAATTCTACAGGAGGTGGCCAACAAAACTTCACACCACATCAGGATGGCAAATTGACAAATGACTGAAATGTGAACTGTGGTGTTACAAAATCTAATGGCACTTAATATAATGCTTGCTGCAAAAGGGGGGGGGGGGTCATGTGCCCTCATAAGGAGTCTTTGCTGTTCATATATTAGTGACTATTATGATGAACAGGAAAAACTGGCAAATTTCATAGAACAAAGGGCCAAAGATTTGGACAGCACATCAAAACAATGGACACTTTTTGGAAGGCTGGGCAGTATTTTTGGTAATCTGGGAATTAGCATAATCCAGGCTATTGTAATTGTACTTTTTATTATATTTGTCATCATGATGGTATTTTCTATTCTAAAGGCTGTGATTACAAAATGTTTAACCTCACCTGCACATGAAATACCACTGCATGCACCAATCAAAGGCAGTGCTATTTTGCTAGAAAATAATAATCACTATTACGACACAGAGGCGTATTTTATCAAGTTGAAAAAAATAAAATATAATTACATGTATGGTATGACACTGATAGTGTCAGAGGGAGGAAACTTTTATGGAACAAGACCAGCTTATCAAAATGTATATTAATTTCAGTTTATTAATGATGCTATAATGTGATTGTTAAAAAGCAAATATAATTTGTATGCAGGGCTGGGAAAAATACAGCTTCATAAGCTACAGTATTGCTGTTTCTTAACTGCATTCTTTTAATATGTTTGTTTGTCTTTTCGGCTTTTCCCAGTTAGGGGTTCGCCACAGCGGAACTCCGGTCTGCTAATGATTGGCAGTATATTTTTATGGTGCCGAGTTGCCAGCCCAACGCCTGATCTTCAGCGAAGGAACGGCCATTCACGCATGTCTTTTGGAGGCCACTCAACTGCGGGGAGGACATGCAGACTCCACACAGAAGGCACTCCAGCCGAGAATCGAACAGGAGAACCTCTTGCTGTGAGGCAAAAATGCTACTGCTGTACCACTGTGGCTTACCTGCATTCTTTTAGTATATAATAAGGAAAAAGTACATGTTGCATGAAGAAGGCATGTTAGTTACTACAAAAGGGATTTGTTAGCCTGACTCCTCCAGGCTAGGAGTGTGTTGTTGCTAGGGTAGGTTTGAAACATCCAAGGTCAGAAACAAGACCCCTTGGAAGCAGGTGGATCATGTATAGAAAGGTGTTCACGTGAAGTCCGAGGTGAAAAGCACAAGGGATGAGGACATTTGCAAAGTTTTCTATTCGTCAGAATAACTGTAACATAATAAAAATGCATGACCAGTTTGATAAGGAAAATGTATAAAAATACAGTTTTTGTAGGTAAAGTGAGAATGCTTCATCAAAGGCTATGAAGATTGTTTCTCAGTGCTGTAAGAATAAAATTTCTGTTTGCACATCTTGAAGTGTTGTTCCTGACTGAAGGCATATAAGGTAAATTCTTAATGTTATTTATTTATGACTATAACATACCTGGTAAAAATGAAAAACATATTCTCTTAGCAACTTACTACAATGTTACATCACAATTAAAGGGGCCCAGTGGCCTCATAAATAAGGTACCATCCTCCAAACCTGGCAATTGTGGGTTCAAGTCTTATATTGGTCAGCTATTCTTCAGGGGATGGGGCTGGCATAATGTTTAAGGAATTTGACTCACAAATGCAAGGTACAGAGTTTAATTCTGACCTCTTGCTGCCTTACAAATGCAAAGTACAGAGTTTAATTCTGACCTCTTGCTATTGGCTAAATTTGCATTAGTCTGCAGACTGATAGACAAGTATTTATCTATGAACCTGTAATGCAACTTAGATTCCCAAATCAGAAAATTTATTTTATTCATAATACATAAATAAAAAAAAACAGCATGGAAGCTCACTATACCTTCTAAATGTGGCTAAGCTATGGAACACAATTTGTCCTGAGAATAGCTAAGCAACAAACCGCAAGGTATCCATAGGACACCTGAAAGCATGCTTAATATTTATTCAGAATGAAGTCTCTTGTGTGAGACAAAAGCGCTCATTTTATTTTTTTCAGGTTATTGTAATAAATTAATTCTTGGATCATTTCTGGACCTTTGCTTGACATTGATTTTCTTTGGTTTCAAGTTTAGTACAGTTGTTTCATATCTGGCAGTAACAAAGATGCCTTTATATTGCCCTTGTAATTAGATAACTCTTGACTGTCTCCTTCAATAGTTATAGCTAAACACCAGCCCCCAGATTCTGTATGCCTTGCATGGCATGCAGGATCAGTGCAGGAGCTCTAGCAGGCAATATGTCTGCCGTGCGATCCAGGAACAGCCTGCAGGGGCGTGCATGAGTGCTTCTGCACTAGTCCTGCATGGACTAAGCCCCTGTATGCAAATAACCCCATTTGCAGGAGAAATCCATGCAAATATGGTGAATTTGTGATCCAGTAAGCTTGCAACCGGCCATGCAGGACTAGTGCAATCTGCAGAAATGTACTCAGTTAGTAACCAAGTACATTTCTGCAAAATCCAAAACGGAACCAGGACAGCTCCAAATAAAGGCTGCATATGAGTCAGGAAGCATGCCAATGGCCAAGTATAAGGCCACTGGCATTGCAAACAACCTAAAAAAATAAAGAAATCAACTTTTATTTTTTTTTAGCCAATCTCGGCTATTTAAGTATAGGGCAGCGGCGCGCAAATGGGATCGGGGGGGGGGGGGGATAACAAAATAAACTGAAAATAAGCATTCTAACTAAAATCACTATTCTGCCATGCAAGTCAATGGCAGGCAGAAGACAACATGGCCAGTGAGTAGTGATTGCTAAGGGGGAGGCTCAGTGTGAGACATGTAACTATGCATTAACAGGCAATCCTATGCAAATGAGGGGAATGATAGTGAATCCCAGTTTTCCCCAGCTTGCTAGTCAGGTCCCAACAGTGTAAGAGTAGGAATACCTTGGTGCAAGCCTAGGAGTTAGCTGACATCATTTGGGGATGTGTCAGGCATATTGTAAGCGGATTGGAGCCTTGTGGCTCGGGTTTGCTCCTAGCTTAGCACAGCTAAGCTAGGGGGGTGTGTCTGAATCTGCCTAGCACTCTTTACATTGCCTAAGCAGGTGTGCATGCCACGCACCGGGTTATAAAGGAAGAAAAAAAAAGTTAAACCAGGAAATAGCAGCACTGTGCACATTTCAGCACTCTGTTTGTGTGGCGCACCCCCGGGCTTAAACAGGAAAACAATGGAAGAGAAAACAGCATTCAGAAGGTAATCAAGGAGAACTAGCATAGCTGGCAGGTGAAATGTATCAGAATCAGACAATTTCACAGGCAGCAGCCCAGCCCAGAGCAGTACTATATGGCCTCTGAATGATGCCTATGGGTAACTTCCCCCCAGGCCTACACAGACAGACAACAGCAGGTCAGGCAGCAGGACATTAGTTCTGAAGGGTAGGAAGTCAGAAACTAATATGTAGCTAAATCAAAGCTACGATCTGTAGTACACTGGTATGCCTCTAGTCAGCAATACAGAATGGAATGGAGTACCTGACATAACAGTACAGTTATAGCAAATGTGTACAGGTGTCAGGTGTGCCCCCCATCCTACGTAGTAATGTAATAATGGTCACGTGTGCCCCCCCAATAATGTGTAGAAATAGTCAGGTGTGCCCCCCATCCTACGTAGTAATGTAACAGTCAGGTGTGCCCCCCCCAATCCTGTGTAGAAATGTAGAAATAGTGAGGTGTGCCCCCCAACCTATGTAGAAATTTTAACAGCAGTCAGGTGTGCCCCCTCAATCCTGTGTAGATATGTAGAAATAGTCAGGTGTGCTCCCCCCATCCCTACTTAATTATGTAGTAACTCTCTGGTGTGCCCCCCCAAATGTGATGTACACACATCGCAACAGTCAGGTGTGCCCCCCTACAACCCTATGTAGTAATGTAATAACATGTATGTGTAGGACTAATACCAGTGGAGTACAGATGCACAGAGGTGGTCAAGGTAGCAGGATAGGTTGTAGCATCTGCACAATATGCAGGTATGTGTGTGTGTTAGGTTGGTGTGTGTCCCATAACGTGTGGGAGTGGTTGGTATGTATGCATGTTGAAGTAAGCCTGGTGGCTATTTCCCACTACTGCTGATGACAGGGACAAGTCCTCACAACCACTGTGCCATACACAATACCCATCAGTATAACACAAGGTAGCAGTAAGCCATTGCAAATGTATGCTGGTAATATGTGTCACCATCTGAAAGACTGACATGGCATGGGTGCTGGTCAACATATACAAGCAGTACACAAGGGAAACAACCCCAGACATACAATATATATTGTGTCACTGTGAAATGGACACACCCTTAGAAAAGTACATACAGGTATGCATCACATTATTCGGTCCTATAGTGGGGGATACTGGTGTTGTCTGCCCAACACTTGCAGATCACAAAGGAGGTCAGACTGATGCATTGGGAAACAGCTGATGAACTTGCACATGCAAGCATAACTGAAATGCCCAATGCATATCTGTGTGTCAGATGCAAGTAGTGTCCATAGCACACATGCACCCAACTCATGCAAACACCACACCACAGGCACCTCTCTGGTCATATCCCTGCTGTGAGGAATGGGTACAGTAAGACCCGACCTGCATATGGCAATAGTGGAAGACTGCAGCATGCAGTGCAGGTGTCCCACGCAGGTGTGTCCCAAGCTGTAGGTAGCACCATGCCAGCATCCACACCACCTGAGCAAGCCTGTTAGGAGATATTGGCATGAACACCTACCACACCTACCCTGTTACCCCAGGGGAATACACTGTATGGTGGTCTGGGACTGTAGGACTGACAGAATGCAATGACCTGACACATCTGGCATGCAGCAACACCTAATGCCCCACAGGCATCTGCCAAAGGCCTGTGTCTCACACGTACTGCCAATGCATGTTATGGCATGGGCACCCAAATAACAACACAACACACCCCACATAAGCCATATGCAAGGCCATGTGGACAAACCACAGTAACATGTCCACCATGTCCCACTGCATGACTTATGGACCAATGGTATATCACACCTGGGATGGGGTGATACCCTTAGGGAAAGTTTCAGAAAATGTATGCATAATGTACGGAAGAGGTTAGAATAACAAAGGGGGTTGGGAGCATGGGCAGCATGGAATGTGCAGGTTCTAACAACAAGCTGTGTGCACACACTATCCCTGGCTGCAAACACATACATGGGTGGCTACACACCTGCTCGTACACCACAATAGGGTATATGTCCTGACCCATGGCCCCTGCCTCTGGCTGACCTGTGTGAATTTGTACAGATGTGAGGCATTGCCATAGCAAGATAAACCCATACTGTCATGCTGATGGGCTTACAAGTATGGGATGTTCTGCCAGTACTGTACCAAGGTGCTGAACCAGATACACAACCGAGAACCAAGTGTCTGCAGCTCCCCCTCCAGAATGGCATATATTACCAAGAATATGTAGGTGTCTGCCCACAATACTGGACACAGCCGCTGTCACCCTTGTCCCCCAAGACATCACTGTGAGCAAGAATGTCCACCTGACATTACATGAGGGCAGAAAACATCACTGTGTATAACAGTACACGTCTGACTATCTCTGCTAACAGCAGTACCATGCAGATGAAGCAGCACAGACACAATCACCTACAGTACACACTATCCCCTGCACAGTCTGTCCACATATTGCCAAATGATTGATGGACACATTGCAGAAACAGTATGCTACCTGTAGGTGTACACCACAAAGGTCTATACTGCAGTACAAACTACCTGGATTCGATCCACATATTCAGTACAGATGGGCATACTGGGCATGCTCACACACTTAGAGAAATGTAGGCAATGTCAATCAACAGCATACTGAAAGGTCATACTGGGCATGCTCACACACTTAAACAAATGAAGGCCATGTCTACAAACACCAGTGGACCAGATATATCTGGCAGTCGCAGATGTTACTGCAGACACTCTTCAGTATGCACCACTCGTGCTTTGCACACACAGTGGATAGGAATACAGAGATATATCTAAGGATAACCCACTATAATAAGCCAAAGGTAGACATACATAGATGGGTGGAAGAGGGTGACTGTGACAAGGAGCCATCCAGGCCTGTCCCATCTGGCACACACCCAAAGGGCCACAACCACATGAGGTTCAGATGTCACTCACTGTAGATACTAGCCACCCAACTCTGTCAGTATTACAGACTATGTGGTGCAAGTGCTAGCTGTGCAACATGACTGTACAAGGAATTAGTCATCTAGCAGCTGCATACACATACCTGTGAATTATGATCCTGTGTGTGCCCACATGTGGTGTGTCAACCTCTAGATGAATGGGTTATGGCCCATGCACTCACACTGCCCTCCCCATAGCCCTACTATTACATGCCTGCTGAGGTCATCCATTGTGAAATACACCTTTTGGGAAGTTGTAGCCCGGTAATCTCTGTGGCGAATCCTATAACTGTGTACTGCTGTAGTGTGGTAAGATAGTTAGGTAGGAGTTTTAATCCCAGACTTGGCAATTGTGTGTGTGTGTGTGTGTGTGTGTGTGTGTGTGTGTGTGTGTGTGTGTGTGTGTGTGTGTGTGTGTGTGTGTGTGTGTGGGTGTGGGTGTGTCTGTGTAGAGAACAATGTTTTTTAGGGTAGTTACACTCCCTATAATTCACATGCTCTACTTTGGCAAGGCTGCTGATGTCCTCCACCTAGAAATATACCTCTGGGAAGGTTGCAGCTCAGTAATCTCCATAACGTGTCCCATAACTGCATACTGCTGTAGTGTGATAAAATAGGTAGGAGTTCTCATCCCTGACTTGGCATTTGTGTGAGTGTGTGTCTGTGTAGAGAGCAATGCTTTTTAGGATAATCACACTCCCTACAATTCAAATGGTCTACTTTGGCAAGGCTGCTGATGTCATCCACCTAGAAATACCCCTCTGGGAAGGTTGTAGGCTAGTAATTTCCGTAGCATGTCCCATAACTGTGTACTGCTATAGTGCGATAAAATAGTTAGGTAGGAGTTCTAACCCAGACTTAGCAATTGTGTGAGTGTGTGAGTGTGACTGTCTGTGTAGAGAGCAATGCTTTTTAGGGTAGTCACACTCCCTACAATTCAAATGCTCTACTTTGGCAAGGCTGATGATGTCATCCACCTTGAAATATACCTCTGGGAAGGTTGTAGCCCAGTAATCTCCGTAGCATGGCCTACACCTGCGTACTGCTGTAGTGTGATGAACTAGTTAGGTAGGAGGTCTAAACCCAGACTTGGCAATTGTGTGTGTGTGTCTGACTCTGTCTGAGCAGAGAGGAATGCATTTTAGGCTAGTCACACTCAATCCAATTCAAATGCCCTACTTTGGCAATCTTGCTGATGTCATTCACTGTGAAATACACCTTTGGGGAAGGGGCAATCCAACAATCCCTGTGGTGCATCCTATAACGGCATCATGCTGTAGTGTGATATAGAACTCTTATATGGGGTTCTATTCCCACACGTGGCAGTTGTGGATGTTATGTGTGTGATTCTATGTCTGTGTAGGGAGCAATGCATTTTAGGCTAGTCACACTCACTACAGGTCAGATGCCCTACTTTGGCAATCCTGCTGATGTAATTCACTGTGAAATACACCTTTGGGGAAGGGGCAGTCCCCATGGTGCATCCTATAACAGCATCATGCTGTAGTGTGATATAGAACTCTGGTAGGGGCTCTATTCCCACACATGGCAGTTGTGGATGTTTTGAGTGTGTTTCTATGTCTGTGTAGGGAGCAATGCATTTTAGGCTAGTCACACTCATTACAATTCAAATGCCCTACTTCAGCAATCCTGCTGATGTCAGTCACTGTGACATACACCTTTGTTGAAGGCATATTCCAGTAATCCCCATGGTACGTCCTATAATGGCATAGAGCTGTAGTGTAATATACTAGTTAGGTAGGAGTTCTAATCCCAGACATGACAGGTGTGTGTGTCTGTGTTTGTAATTTGTTTCCTGTGTGGTGGTGGGTGTGAGTGTGTAACAACTGGACTCAACGTGGAAATTCTTATATGGTGGGCCAAGTATATATCACAATATCCACCGTACATGGATAACAGAGGTGAAATAGCCGAGAGGCTGGGGTGCAATTCCATACCCCTAAATGTGACATTGATGCCAGCTGAACAATGTTAACAACCCTTGTATTACCAAGGGAACCCTCTCAACCCATGTCTCACACACACACACACACACACACACACACACACACACACACACACACTTGCCTAGGCAACAGCCACTATGTTGGTAGTACCCTGCATATTGCCCACTGATAGTAACCATGGTGTGATTGCAGTGGGCTACAGAGGACATGGCACCCTCTCCATCAGCCCAATACGCATGTACATGCTGACAGTGCACCTCCTCCATGTTCCCCACCGGACACCTGCAACACCTGTGGTGCCATCAAATGTGACCCACAAAGGAGATATAATGTCTGAAACACAAACCCTGTATGTACAGATGCCACTGACACCAGGGAATACCGGTAGCATGCTAAAACTCTAGGTGCAGGGTCAACCTGCTGTCCATTAACAGTTCCCGCCACATGAGGCCAGGACTGGCACATCTGATGATAACGATCTGCGCACACAACATGGGCCAGACACCCCAGGTATAGTTCCACATGTCCCTGTACATGCATGTGGGAGGTGTGCACATCCCAGACACTGTCCATATCATGGACTAAGGAATACATACATGGCAAGCAATGCACAGAGTAGGCCATACGCAATAGTCACCCACCTGTGTGGGCAACTCCAGACACTACACCCCTAATCCACAATGCAGGCCATTGTCATGTGGCATGATGCCAAGGTATACCCACCACCTAACCTTGTATAGCCGTCTGGCACCATCAAGCAGAACACACCCATGAAGCAGTGCACACATGCATGTCAGTACTGGCAACCATGTCTATGTGTGTGGTGTATGAGCATATCATCACATTCACACTCACTGCACCCCCCATTGGCATACTGAAGCATGCTATCTGATGTCAGACACCTCCATCTCCACCTCCCTTGCACATATAACCTCCGTATGACCCCTGTTTTGCATGTGATACCTGCACAGTACTGTGTTGTGCCACTCCCACTAGTGATGAGTTGTATTCCTGGCCCTACCAAGTGTGGCAATGTGTGTGCATCCCTGTGAGAGTGTGGCTGTGTTGACGCTGACACCTGTTCATGCAGATAGGCACGTGTACTACACCTACCACATAGCTACCATATCCCTGTTGCAGATGTCACTCACCATTACATTTACATTCTGAGGGCTCCCCAACATGTAACCTACGTGGCACATCCAATAACTGCATGGACATGTGATAGCACTACATAGTCATCAGGGGTTTGATACCCTGTACTGGTACGTGTGATACACAAACATGATTAAGTTTTAGACTCCCACCCCTCCCTGGCTTTTCTGTGCCTTTGTCTGCCTCTCTCACTCCCTCTCTGGTGGATGTGGAGACTTTCACCTGCTTTGCTTAGGCAGCAGCATGTGTATTTTAGGTGATGCTCAGGATCAGCTGATGGGCTCTGCATGAATTGCAGCCCTCTCTAGCTGATTGCATGTGGTACAGCTGTGGTAACATTCCAATAGACAATTGCATGGAAACACTAACCAATATCTAGCAGCATCATCTTGGTGTTGGGCCTTTCATTCACTGTGAGTAGGAACTCGATCTGTTGTTTGGCAAACAGCATCTCAGATTGATTGGGGTTTACCTCTAACAACATACACTGTGGAAAAAGGCCAACACACAGGAGGGGGATGTGCCTGACCTGACTACAGACTGTAAGTGCTGCTATACTGCATTTGGAGTAGTGTTGGTTTAACAGGGTGCATGTGGATATGGCTGTTCTACATGTTTTCATACCTACCATGTCAGTGCTATGTTTATGAGGGAACACCCATCTGTAGGGCCATCTGCAGACTGGCCAGTGTGTGGTGCCTTTTGTTTCAGGTGTTACCCACAGAGCACCTATGTATGAACTGCAGAAGGTAGTGTGAGGATTGCAGTCTGTAGATGGCGACAGCTGTGAGAGTTACTGACTTCATATCCCTCATAGGACATATGGTAGAAGCAAACCCTATTACAACAGTAAATGTATGAGATTATCACAGCAACATGTCAATATTGGCCCTGTGTATGTGCCTCCAGCCACAACCCTGTCATCCTTTGTATATATGTCATGCAGTAAGGGGTGCATATGTACTGTACACCATAATTAGTGACATCATATTTGATAACAAGCCAGTGAGATATCAGACTGCTACACATGTAATGTATAGTAGGGGTTATATTTGATGACATAACCTGGACATTCTGTGGTTGTGAGTACAGTACTGAGTTCTGTGTACTTATGGTGATTGTTGGCAGTGTGTGTATTGTTAATATGTACCTTAGCCTGTGTACCGACTGTGGTAGATGTCATTGTTCTTGGTCCTGTTCTATCTGATGTTACATGCTGCTCCACTGTATGTCACTCTATCGGATTACATGTTTGTATTGCCATACACACACATGTTCCATACCACAGACAGGCAGCAGACCACACTGTGTAGCGGCCCACTAAATGTAGGGTCAGTGTGTGAGTGGCACATATGAGGTTGGTGTTGAACAGATATATATACTGTAATAATATGCTAGCATGCCATATGTCGCTGTGGCTGTGTTCACATTGGTTGTGGTTATGCACTTTCACACAGGTGTATGCCTCTGGAGCCGGCTATATATGTATGTACATGTGAATATCCCCATAGGAAATGTAGGCCAGTGCTGAGCCGGTCTGCCTGTAGCCTGCACAGTGCTTTGTTACATGCCTAGCAGCTTAGTGTACTTACCCAGTGAGATGTAATGTCCAGCTACTTGCCAGATGTACTGATGCCGGGCCACCATAACAGTCATGTATGTCAGACAGAGCAGTGGGATGCTGTACAGATGTATGTCAATATCTAGTGGGTGGTACGTGGCCTTGGCACCTCTGTACCAGTGGTTATGTGGCAAGACAGACAGGGATGTGTGATTGCATAACCTAAGGGGGCACATGCATACCAGTAGTTACTTGTTATACCCATCTACATGGCTGTTAACATCCACATTGTCAGGATTGGTCCACATGGTAGAATAACAAAAAAGCAACCAGGCTATAAGTACTCCAAACCACACTATTTATTGTGAGTGCTTTCATCAGAGACAATGCTCCAACTTCATCAGACAAAAGAAAATACAACAATTAAACATTTTACATACTTATAAGTGGATGCAATTAAACCAATCACAAATTAACCCTCAGTAAATTACATTCACTAATTCATGTAGGGATATAAAAACATCTAACTCCATTATGGCAACAGTAAACAATTCAACTAATACAAGATATCTTCTCCATTTACAATGTATATACTTAAAACCATATACAAAACATATCAGAAACCTATACATAAATACATGGATATAATAAAAATATATACATTAAAGATTAAACATTGACAAGGTATAATACCCTTTCAGCTAAGATACTAGGGGAGCTAAACACATAGTTGATACAAATGTGAGTAATTATAAAGTAAAAATTAAAACTTGAATGATTTTTACTTAATTATTCCTACATTTAAAAATGCAACTTATGTACATGAATATATATATATATATATATATATATATATATATATATATATATATATATATATGTGTGTGTGTGTGTGTGTGTGTGTGTGTGTGTGTGTGTGTGTGTGTGTGTGTGTGTGTGTGTGTTTGTGTGTGAATAAAAGACCAAAAAACATGGCCCAGTAGACAAGTATATATAAATGCAACCTTATGGTAAATATGACACTGACTGTAGGTAGGCAAACAAAGGCCAATGTGACACTTAATGTGGAAAGGCATATAAAATATACTTAGTTAGAAAAACTGAAGTGCTGGTGCACAAGCTATAGGCACTACCTAGCAAGTGCTTTAAGCTTTAAAAGGCATTTGATTGATACATATTCGTTAAGGCCAGGAGATATGTGGGCCAATGTGCGAACTTGCCACATAAGCTCACATTCCTCAAGTTTAAGTTCCCATGGACCTCCTTGTATATTATGTTCAAACTGTTGCATTACTGCAAGCACAAACTTGTGAGTGGGGTAATCTAAAATGCGTTTTGCCAACACATTTGTAGTAATCTGTTTGTGTATGCTGTACTGGTGTTCGTTTATCCTTTGTTTTATTTTTCGTTCGGTTTTGCCAATGTAGTATGATGCGCACCCCTCACATAAGGCTACATAGACTACCCCTTTGGTGTCACAGTTAAATTTGCCTTCTATATTGTATGTTCTATCTCTAATACAAAGTTTATTCCCCATCTTAATAAATTTACACTGAGGGCAACTACTACATTTTGCAATACCAAAACTACCCTTACATATTTTTCTCAGTTTCTCTAACAGGCATTTCATATTGGGTCCCCTCCTATATGTAAATCGTGGGTCTGCTTCCAATATTTTATTAAGACCATTGTCTTCCAAAATTATGGTCCAATTCTTAAGAAGATTGTCCCTAATGTTTTTGGAATCTGTAGAACAGGTAACAAGAAATCTTGTGCCTGTATCAAGTGTTGGGTTCACCCACTTTTGAAATGGCTGTTCAAAAGATGTATTATGTATTGTTTCATAGCCTTTGTGTACAATAGGTCGAAAATACCCAGACAGCCTTTTAGTATTTACCTCATGGAAGATGTGTTCAAGAAAACTTAGTGGGTACCCTCTCTTGAGGAACATAGATTTTAACAAATCGCATTCTATCATGTAATCATTGTCACTCAAAACCATCCTAGCAGCCCTAACTACCTGTCCCTTGACAACTTTCTTCTTCTGATGGTAAGTATGGCTGCTTGAAAAATGTAAAAAAACATTCGAGTAAGTGGGTTTACGATAGATGGTGGTCGCATATCTACTATTCACCCTATCTTTAAACAGATATACATCCAAAAAGTTAATGGAATCTATGCCCACTTGGAATGTAAATTCCAGAAACTCTGTTAAAGTGGTGATATCTGCAAAAAAGGACTCTATACTGGTGGCCTCACCTTTCCAAATGAAACGCATGTCATCCTGGTATCTTGTATACCAAATCACGTAATCTTTGAACATTGTATTGTTAAACAAAAAAACACTCTCCCCAATAGGCCATCATGCAGTTGGCGAAACTGCTACCACAGGGTGAACCCATTGCAATACCTGTTTTCTGAAGAAAGAATTGCCCGTTAAACCATAAGAAATTGTTAGACAAGACTATGTCTAGAAGGATTTCGATTACATAAATTTCTCCACCATCCATCCCTTTCATGAGCAAAAATTCTCTAACCCACTCAATACCTAATTCTTGTGGTATCACTGTGTAGAGATCTTTAATATCTACAGTGAGGAAGATAAAATTCTCATTAAATTCTAAATTGTTGATGTTCTCGAGGAAACTCCATGAGTCATGGCAGATTTGTGGTTTATATATATATGTATATCTGTATCTGCATATATGTGTCTGTGTATATATATCCTAGGGATGCCCATATCGTCTCTGGTCCTGGATATGGGATCTGAAACACTTGGTAGTGTATTTCAGGGGTGATGTGTTTGGCTGTGTGGGAGAGTATACCTATTCATACAAGACATATATTGTTTGGGGCCTCTCAACCCCATTAATGGTGCATATGGACATATATGTTTTTATTTCCCCATTGTTATCTACAGATGTATGTCCATATATACCTATACATATGTATATATATATATATATATCGAACCACTATTAAATCCCGAAAACCCAAACTACCAATGCCCAAAATCCCGAGACCAAATACCCGAAACACTAAAATACTGAAACATCAAAACCGTGAAATTCAAACTAACGAAAACTACTCTCAACATACAACACACACATACACATACACACACCATCCCCCAGAACACAAACACACAAACCTAAACTACAGACAAGCAAGGGGGCAAACCCCCAGCACCCCCCCACCCCCTATATAAATTTTCTAACTCCAAGGTTGCACTACATACACAAACACACGAAACACCACCACACACCTACATTCCCCTCGCACACACACATCACAGTGACAACACACACTTACACACTAAATCCTAACCAACACATTTAAACACAGATACTTACCTGGCCTTCCACCATACTGCAACACCAGAAGAGTGAATGTCAAACTCTCAATGATCGGGATTTTGAAATTCACGCTTCTGGTCTTTTGGTAATTAGGGGTTTCAGCTACATAGTCTCGAAAGTTTGAAATTCGGTATTTCAAACTTTTGAGATTATGTAGTGATCCCATATATATATATATATATATATATATATATATATATATATATATATATATATATATATATATATATATATATATATATATATATATATATATATATATGTATATATGCTGTATATATTTAGACATATAGATGTAGACATATATATCTATAGATGTAGGCATTTGCATGTATATATGTTAATATATATGTATATATATATATATATTACTATAGATAGATGGATATATATATCTACATATATAGATATGGTGTATCTGTTTAGATATTAATATATTTACACATGCACATACATCTACATGTTGAAATACATTCTCTGTACTGTTGAATGACTGGGCTGGATGATATGTTTTTGAATACATGAGGGTTAGGTATATCTGACATGGCTTTGTGGTAAATCCCTTTGTCTATGTTGTGCAGGGTCCTGGGTTCAAGTATTGCAGATGCTGTTTATTTTGTTGCTGGGCAGAACAAGGGCCGTTGGATACAGAGTGACTAAATCACTTTTGAGCAGTTGTAAGTGGGTTTGCACAGGTTTGCGTGGAGGTAATCACTGCTAACTTCCAGTTACAGTTTCTTATACTCAAATAGTGTTTGAATTGCTTAACCTGTGTCCGCATTGCTTACACCCGTGCTAACAGGCTTAAACCCGCTTACTGCTGCTTAAAAGTGCTTACTCCCACTTACCCCCATGCTAATTTCTTTAAAAGAAAAGAAAAAGGGATTGATAGGAAAGTGGTGAAAAAAGGGGCACAAAGAGGGGAAAGACAGTATGAAAAATTGCCAGGGATGTGCAGGAAGGAAAGTTCCATAACAGCCCATTTCGTCTACAGCAACAGCTGTGTATATACACTGAATTTAGAGATAGATTTGGACACTCAAACCCCTGGGAGAGGGTAAGGACAACAATAATTATTTGTGATGCCAATTGGACCAGATTACATGTGTCCAGTGGACACGTGTGTGAAATAGTTATGTATGGGGCGAGATGTTTTTGTGGAAACAGATTGCCCTTTTTTTTTCTTCAGGTGAGAGTGGGATGTTGGGGAGGGGTAGTAGGTATATATGGGGAGGTAATCTGGGGTAGGTTAACAGACAAGACACATAAGATGCATGCAGGGGTGGTATATGACACATGTGGGGGGTAAACACCTTGATGGGGAGGGGTGGTGGAAAATCGGAAGCCCACGAGTCCCCTAGTGGAAACAGTAGGACTGAGGTCCCCACCCATGGGCAGTCACCACTGCACCTTCACAGCCCCGAAGGTGGCTGTGCTGGGGGCTGAGTCACAGAGCCAAGCTGGCCCTCTAGTCGTGTCACATGGCCCTTGAGCTGTTGTAGCAGATCACCAAAATGCTGGTTGATCTCTCTACACACCATGACCCCGACCTGGTGACAGGTGACAGGCGAACCCTATCCCCAATGTGGTCCACCCGAAGGTGGTGCAGGAACAATGGAGGCAGGTCCCGGATTGGGCCCCAGACATGCTGGTGCTCGGTAGGGAAACAAAATTATTCTTATTTTACAGACTTTATATATATATATATATATATATATATATATATATATATATAATATATATATATATATATATATATATATATATATATATATATATATATTTATATGTATGTGTGTTTTATAGAAATGTTTATATATGTACATGATAATATTTTTATAACTGATTAAGGCTCTTTAAATGGGGGCGTTTTTTGTATTGACTGTGTCGGTGATGTCATATAATTTGTCTATTTAAACTTGGTGGTGTATTGATTATGTTGTCTGATGAAGTTTGCTGATTTTTAGTAAGCGAAAGTGCTAACCTTTACCTATTTTGTGACTTTGTGTGGTCTTTTCCTTTGATTTGTAGTTTATGCTGGTGCCCGGTGCTATGGCCAGCTGAGGTGGGACAGGTGGGTCCGATGGGACCGACCTTCCCAAGTGTGCTATAGTGTTTAGATTTCATCATCATATGTGGGTTAGTAATAGTCAACACATTCCAGGGTTAGGTATAACAGCATGCATAGATATTTCCATTAACCCAGACACCAGATAAGAACAGTTGCATAGCAAACAGAACACATTCATATATGGGACCACAGTGGTAATCAGAACTGTATGCAGGTACATTGATGGCACCATGCCACCAATGCTGGGATAATTCAATATAGCACATACATGGGAACCATTAAAATATTTGTCTAACAATTGGACAGTATCAGAACATAGGTGTCATTACATACCAGTTGGGGTGAGTATGTTGATTATTGTTGGAGATATGGTGGGGGGAGAGAAAGATGTCAATTAACAACTAGTATACTACTGTAGTCCACATTACTTTCCTAGTCAGTGCTTTTATTTCTACTTTACAAGTCTTACTTCGTTACCCTATAGCTTTAGTTTGGACAGTGATATGGCTGTTGTCATCATTACACATGAACCGGTTTTACCTGCTATATACACCTCTTACCTGGTATACCTGTGGAGGGAATGTTTGTTAACACTGACTGTTTGTACATATACTCCTGGATTTCTGGTTGTTGTTTTGCACATAGCTATCCAACTGTTTCTGCACAGACTCTGGCCATGTGTTGACCACATGCTGGTGTGCCGGGATATATCTAGAATATTGCCCTCTTCCACCTTTAGTGACCTGACACACATGCTTTCCTACAGTTATATTATGTAGCACAATGTGGGTGACAGTGACCAGTGATACTTTATTATTCAGAGAAACTGCAACACTCACAATTTCCTACAATACCAGAGTGAACAGTACCAGTACAGGTTATAATGGTCTGTATTTCTCAGCACAGTGTTCGTATCCAACATACCGGTTGGAGCAATGTTTGTTAGCACTACCTGACTGTTGCCACACAAAGTTCCAGATTACACATTAGTATTATGCACATGCCTCTCATTCTGTTACTGTACACACTCTGGTCACAGCTTGACAACATGGGAGTGTAAATAGGACATACTTGAAATATTACTCTTCTAACAGTTTATGGGGTTGCTACAGTGGCAGGTGTGTTCTTATGATGTTTGACAATCACTTGTATTCCCTGTTTGCTGGCTAAACATCTGGGGTCATCACACAGACTTACCAGGGGGACAGGGAGAAGATATGGGCATGTATACTGGACATTCTGGCCTCATCTGTACAGTTGTGGGGTATGAATCTGTATGCACTCCCAGGATTTAGACCATGGTTATGTCTGTTACAACTTAAACACTGTCCATCACAGTTGTGTCTGCTATATAGATATTGCTGCATATCTCCTATCTGCTTTCTGTCTTATTAATCCCCTGTGCTTCTGCATTCTGACCTTGTATTACAACACTCATATGCAGATTTCCTAGACAATCATATGTTGTTGGACAGTATGGGTGACAGTGTTGTGTAATATCTCATTATTCAGAGCAACTACATATCATTCTTGTATTTCTGGGCACAATGTTCATATCTGACAGACCTGTGGGAGGAATGTTTATTAGCACTACCTGAATGTTCCCACACACAATACCAGATTCCACATTACTGTTATGCACATACATCTCACTCTGTTACTGTACACACTCTGACCACAGCTTGACAAGTTGGGGTGTAAATGGGACATACGTGGCTTGTTAGTCATATAAGGTATTGGGGAGTTTCTAGTATGCCAGCTTTATTCTCATAGCTGTGTGTCAAGCAGTTGTATTTCCTGTTTGCTGCCTATATGTCTGGGATCATCCCACTAATTTCCCAGGGGGATAGGTTGATAGGCAACAGATATGGACCACTTTACTAGACATTCTAGACATATCTGTACAGTTGTGGGGTATGATTCTGTATGCAGACTACTACCACTGGTAGGATTCAAACTGTGGCTGTGTGTGCTAAAAAAACAACATTTCACATCTCAGTTACATGTGCTATTCAGATTTTGTTGTTTGCATTTTCCTTCTTTACTATGTGTCTCTCAGTTATACTAAATGGCCTCTGGGGATTACACCTGTCATATGCAGGGATTCCTACACATTCAATTTATGGTGCACATTGTGGGTAATAGTGCTTAATACTACAGTACTATTACATGATTGCATAGCTGCATTGCTATATGATACCAGGATATACACATGCAGTCCAGATGTTAGACCTGTTTTGTCAGGTTATTACACTTTTATTGACTTACAAACAATATTAGACTCTTCCTGCCATATTCTCTAGTGTATGCAGTACTTGCCTTGAACAATACAGGTTTTATACAAGCAATTAATTTACTACTACTTTTATTTTTATTTCCTATGACAGAAAATGCATTAGTATTACTGACCTGCCTCGTGTCGCAACCCCGCCAGGTGACTGATGTGGGTCTCCTGGTTCGCGGCCCGCTCCATTGCAACTGTGGGGGACTAAGTGGAATATTTAGCCATACCTATCCATGATATACCTGAGCTGGCAATTATTACACACATACTGGGGTAATTCTTGCACACAACTGGAACATCCCCTGCTGCTTTTGCCTCCTGGAGCCACTCCTCCAAGAGGTCCCCCTTATGCCGCTTCAGGTCAGTATAGTGGTGCCTGACCTGTTCACCAGTTTGGGGTATGCCACTGGCACTGGTGAGGTCACAGGCGAGATGGTCCCAGGCCTCCGCCTTATATTGGGAGCCCTGGTACTGACCCTGCAGCAGTCTCTGAGCATGGTCTTTAACTAGGAGCCCTGCCATGACCTTGGACTCCAGGATGCACCAGCACTGTGCCCGGAAGTGCACAACTTCTCCCCTTACTGCTATAGTGCCTACAAGGGGAAGCTCCAACCAGTTATGAGATGTATTCCCACCTCTTGGGTTTAAGTAGGGCCGATTTATAGGTTCATAGGTTCATAGGTGGGTACTAGGCTATCTACCCGAAGGCATTTATAAGCCTAGCCAGAATGTGTTGGCTTTCGCCGCCCCTTTAGATTGGTTCCCTGTGCCTCTGTCCAGCAGAGCCACTGAAGTGATCTCCGAGGTAAACTTTCTGTTTCCCATCCACTCGTCAATGTTTCTTTTGAAGAGTGTTAGCGAAGAGCTCTGCCTAATGTAGATTGGGATCATGTTCCAAAGCATGAGAAGTCTCTGAGACAGGAATATTTCCCTCCAGCACAGCCTATTAATTGTTGTGGGGAGGTTTAGATCCCTGGAGCGTGTGGCTCGAGGGGATAAGGTTTTCTTTACGTGGAGCATGTCCATCAATTCTGGGTTGGACATGGCCTTGTATGTCAGGCAGAGATCACCTCTGAGTAGGCGGTATGCAACCAAGTACAACTGGAGTTTCTTCAGTCGAGCTGCATAGGACATCTGTTTGAGGACATTGATCCTCTTGGTGAGGTACGTCTGTGGTCTTTCCATCTGTTGCAGGTGTCTTGTAAGGTACAGAGAGTCAATTATAGCCCCTAGTTTGCAGTCATCTACAAACTTGGTCAGCCATAGTCCTCCTGTGCTTGCCTGTACCTCTGAGAAGTATATGCCAAACAGGAGGGGTCCTAGGACTGAGCCCTGGGGAACACCACTTGTAACTGGTTTAGAGACAGACCTAGCTCGTGCAACTCTCCCCATGTGGGTTCTGTCCATAAGCCAGTTGGCAACCCATCTTGTGATGTAGGGGTTTATGTTCAGGCTGGTGAGCTTGTCTATAATGCCAGAATGGGGAATGGTGTCGAAGGCCTTAGCGGTTTCCTTTTCTTGGAGGAGTGAGTCTTGGTTTTGCTTGGGATGGCATGATCCATGCATTCTTGAAGCTGCCCGTAGAATGCATTAGTAAAGGATTTTGCAGCTTGGACAGTGTTATCCTTCAGCATGGGGACTTTGAAACTTTCCACCTCGGTCTTAAGTAATGTGAAGTTTGCTTTTGAAAATTTTTTCATGGTGGCTTTCTTGTCCTGGGGTAGGGGTGGAATATGGATATTCAAAGTGATTTGTTTATGGTCAGATCTAACCAGCGAGCGGTTGACCTCTGGTGTGGAACACCGGTCGCCCATGTTGGTGATGACCAGGTCCAATATGTTGTCACCTCTGGTGGGAGTGTTGACCAGTTGAACCAGGGTGTTTGAGTTTATAAATTCTAGGAAGAGTTGGGCAAGGGAGTTAGTACTTGAGTAGTTCTCCCAGTTAATGTTTGGGTAATTGAAATCACCCAATATTTGGGTATTTGGTAGGAACTTTATGCTTCCCAGTGTTTCCATAAATGCGGAATGGGGGTCCTGGGACATGGTGGGTGATCTGTAGCAAGCTACAATTTGAATTGCAGCTTTGCCCATTGTTAGTTGCACGTGGATGATCTCTGTAGCATCATGCTGTGCCATTAACCTGGAGGTGTGGGTATCCTCGATGAATATGGATACGCCCCCGCCTTTTGTATTTCAGTTTGGGTTCTGTGGCAAAAATGCATGGTATGAGTTGTAGCCTGGTGCTGGGGTGCTCTCTGGAGCCTTAAACCAGGTTTCTGTTACTGCACATATATCGATTTTCTCCATACTGAGGAGTGCCTCTAGTGCGTGCATTTTGAGGTTTAGACTTCTGGCATTGAGTAGCATTTACTTGTGCTATTTACGGCGGTGGGTTTGTTTTTTGAGCCTTGCCTAAAAAAGGCACTATGGGGGTGGCAAGAGCCTTGGCAAGTATTTAAAAGCCTAAGGGTGACAGGTGCAAGCCATCTCTAGTGAAGCAGCGCGGCTTGTCGAGCATGTCATCCCAGGCGGACAGATACTGGATCCCCTTTAAATGACACCAGAAACTTAGCCAATTGTTGAAATTGAGAATTTTTTCTTTATACCATGGTATCATTTTTGGTGAGGGCAGGATGCTACTCAGGGTCAGGGTCATATCGGCATGGGCTATGTGATCAGAGAGCTCTTCCATGTCTCTTTTCATGTAGTCCAGGGAGGTACAACTCAGGTCATTCACACCAACATGGACAATGACAGAGTCATATTTGTACTTGTTCTGGTGTGACCTGAGTGCTTGTGTTATGTGGCGGATCCTGGCACCTGACAAGCAGCTAACAGTAACCTTCTCCTTATTCAGCCTAGTGAGTGGGACATCAGTGTTCCTAACTATAGAGTCACCTATTACTAGTATGTTGGGTATGTTATTTTGCCTTAAGGGCTGTGATTGCATGGCACACTGGTTTTGTGAAGTATGTGTTTCATGGTTTGTGTTAGAGGGTGGAGGTTGCATGGATGTTTGCTTTGGAGGTATCTGTTGATTTTGCAGATATTTATTTAGAACCTCTGAGTATGTTTCCATGTATTTATGTGTGTTTTTTGCCAGTGCTGGTTTAATGAGTCTATGTAAGACTGGTGGTGTGATGCAAGTATTTCCCTTCTCCTCTTGACTGTCTGATCCAGTCTTGGATTGAGAGAGCTTAGCCTGTAGTTTGGCTGCATAATTGCATCTCTCGCATGTATTAGTGTTTGGTGGTAGGAGGAGGGGGTTGTCTGTGTACATGAGGCAGTTGTAACATTGCTTCAAAATGCCCAGATTCACCAGTTGGACTGGAGAGTACACCTGTAACTGCCCTTTGGACATGCCTGGATAGGTACAGTGAACTGTTTTACTGGATGGCTGGTAAGGTCGAATAGAGAGCCTTGTCCTTATGTACAGTACAGGAGAGTCTAGTGCTAGGGTTTATAAGTGCTTGCTATAAGTTTTGAGCAAGTGCCTGGCTGAGAAATTTCCCACACTTTTCCGTGATTGGCCAGTTTTGAAAAGGCTAAGCTATGGGCAAACCTGCTTAATGAAGGTTGGCATTGTTTAAAGGGGTATAACACTGGGCACATTAGCGTTAGCTAGCCTACACATTGTTTACACCTCCTAAGCTGGCCTGTGCAATGCTTAGCATTGCTTACATTAGACTTTGCATTACTTTTTCTTTTTGGCATTGATTTTTTATTCATTACATCTTATATATCTGCCTGGTATCCATGATTAATGTGAACGTACACTCTATGGGGTCCTTGTGTTTTATTGAGGACTTCAACACTCTATTACAATTGCACCTCACTTCTGGGCTTACTGCTATACTCCAGTTCACATATTTATGTTATCTAGTGGGTTATGGAACATATGACTGTATACTGACTCCTGTCACAGGTTCAGTTTAGTTTTACTATGGTGAGGACTTGTTTGCTGATACCTCATTTTTCTCTAATTCTGTGATGGCTTGGTGGTTAACTACTGTGACTCTGGTGTATAGGGTCCTGGATTTGAGACCTGCATGGTTGTTTATTTTGTTGATGGCCAGAACAATGGCCATTGGATACAGAGTGATTAAGGCAGTTTTGAGCAGTTGTAAGTAGGTTTGCATGACAGTAAGATCTGCTAACCTGTCATTAACAATACAGCATCCATGGGACCAGATGACAACCCAGGCTGTGTACTACATGGACTACAAAATGAACTGGCACCCCACCTAAGTGTCATGTTTAATCATAGCCTCAGCATCCATGGGAACAGATGACATCCCAGGCTGTGTACTACATGAACTACAAAATGAACTGGGACCCCACCTAAGTGTCATGTTTAATCATAGCCTCACCTCAGGCTTTGTGCCCACTGTGTGGCACACAGCTACAGTTATCCCACTCCACAAGGGAGGATCCACCTTGGATCCTGGGAACTACTGTCCCATCAGTCTGACAAGCCTGATCTGCAAGAGCATGGAACGGATTATCATGGAACTTATAAACAAAGACATTGGCAACCTCCAGACACTGGACCCCACCCAGTTTGGGTTTGTGAAGGGCCGATCTTGACTCCTGAATCTGATTAACTTCTTCAAATCAGTCTCCAGAGCTGTGGACGAGGGTAAGGAGGTCCACACAGCCTATCTGGACCTCGCCAAGGTCTTCTACACCATCCCCCACTCTGGAATCATAGATAAACGTACTAAGCTGGGCATAAATCCCTACATCACTCGATGGGTTGCCAACTGGCTTACTGACAGAACCCAGACTGTAAAAGTAGCTGACTCCAAATCCAGCTCCAGATAAGTGACAAGTGACAAGTGGAGTACCTCAGGGTTCAGTCCTGGGACCACTCTTGTTTGGCATCGACTTCTCTGAAGTACAGGCCAACACTAAGGGACTCTGGCTAACAAAGTTTGCAGATGACTGCAAACTGGGAGCCATTATTGAATCCCCAAATAATGTGGATATTCTACAAAAGGGCCTTACAGAAACAGATGCCTGGTGCCAGAGCCATAGGCTCAAGCTTAATGCCAAGAAATGTATAGTCATTCCCTTTGGAAAAAAACATGTACCCATGAACTACCACATAGGTGGCAGGACACTAAACATCGAAAGTGTGATGAGAGACTTAGGGACACAAGTGGACAGTGGTCTCACCTTCGATAACCACATCGTCACAACAGTCAGGAAATCCTTCTACATGGCACAACTCATCACTAAGGGCTTTTCATCCAGAAAAAAGGAGGACATTGCCCCACTGTACTCATCCCTCATTAGACCCATTATAGAGTATAATGCCCCATTTGGTATGTTCCTCACAAGACATCTGCAACAGCTGGAAAGGCCACAGAAATACTTCACTAAAGGAATCACAGGCCTAAACCAGTTGCCATATGCTGACCATCTAAAATAACTCCAGCTATACTCTGTGGCATATCATCTACTCAGAGGTGATCTCTGCTTAACATACAAGGCCATGTCAAACCCTGAGCTGTTGGACATGCTCCACTTAAAGAAATCCCTCAGAGCCACATGCTCCAGGGATCTAAACTTTATCATCACAATGAACAAAATATGCTGGAGGGATAGGTTCCTGACCCAGAGACTTCCCATATTCTGGAATAGACTGCCCATACATGTCAAGCAGAGCACCTCATTGGCCCTCTTCAAAAGGAACCTTGATGATTGGATGGGAGATAGGAAATTCACCCCGGGTATCATGTCAGTCGCCCTGCTAGACAGGGGCCCAGAGAAGTAAATATTGTGGGAAAAATTTCCAGGGAATTGTTATGGCTAGACTTGCATAGGCCTTAGGGCCGATAGCCTAGTACCAACCTATGAACCTATGAACCTATGTTACATCTGCTTACAGAGAGTTAGCTTATAAATTGCTTAACCAGTGTAGGCATTGCTTACCACCATGCAAACGGCCTTAAGCCCGCTTACTAGTGCTTAAATATGCTTACTACTGCTTATTTGTGCTTAAACCTGCTTACTAGTGCCTTATTCATTATGACACTGACACCTCACATGTTCTTTTACTGCAGTACTCCAGTTCATGTAAATATGTTATTTAGTGGGTTATGAAACATAAATATTACTCATAATGTGCTTTGCCATGGAAAATGGAATGTGCTGCAGTGGAACTCAAACCAAGAATGCTTGTTCGTAAGGCGAATACTGTGCTCACTACACTATTGCTATGCTGATTTATTTGCATTTATCTTTCTTTTTATCCTCTTCAGCCATTTAAGCTGTATTGACCGTAGCTAAGCAATGGGCACTCTTGCACACCTACTGTTAGCTTTAATGGGATTTTAAAAAAAAAATTAAGTGTTTCTTCATTTTATTTATGTATACTGTTGCTGTTGTACACAAGGGGGGCTATTGGTGGGGATATGCAGTCACCTGTGAGCAGTCTCACTCATTTCATACCCCTTTCTGCTGTTCTTCCTTGCGGGGGCTTGTTTATTCTGAGAGCTCTGCTCTCAGACACACCCCCTGCACTCTTACATGCTCCATGTAAGCCTAGGAGCTCAGGCAGTGCATCTCGTTGCTATGCATGGCATGCTGCCATCCTGCTCCTAAACAGCTGCCTCTGTGCAGGAGTAAGCTAGTCCTGCACAGAGGGATAGTAAATCCAGGGGCATATGTTCGAACTCGTAAAAGTTTGAATACTGATATAAAACCACATAAAACCAAAAAATACAAAACTAAAAGTCTATAGCAGGAGGGCTATGCCCCCCTGCACCCCCCACACCCCCTTACTTAAATATACCAACTTTGAGATCACACTACATTGCTGAAATGGGAAATCTTCCCTTTCTGCTCTGTACAGATGTCTTCATTCAGTCAGATTGGACTTTTACAAGTTCGAACATATGGTCTCGGCCATATGTGGTTCAAAATTATAAACGTTCGATCTACTGAAGGGGACCTATAGTTTTATATATATATATATATATATATATATATATATATATATATATATATATATATATATATAGATATATATACACACACACTTCTTAGTACTCTTTTCCATTCCCTTTTCCCCAGTTTTAATAAACTTTTTCTTGATATATCCTACTTCTCTTTCTGTATTAACTATTTTGCAGCCTAACCTTTTTATAATTCCTTAACCTTCTAATGTTCCTTCTCTCTATTTTTAAACTAACCTTTATCTATCCCAAAAATTATGACTGAAATGTATTACTTAAGTCTATTGCCAGAAAGTGTATATAATTTTTACAATTTATTACTTATTCTGTAATATATATTTTCATGCATTATTATGTAACATACATATTAGGAACTGTCTTCGATCTTCTATATAATGCATGAAACCTTTATTGCTTGCTTTATATTTTCTTATTTTCTTCTTTTATTGTATCCACAAAATGTACTTGTGTGTGATTTTCTTAGTCTTTGTAACCAATGTTGATTTGTAATTCTGTTTAAATTGTACTGTGGAGCTTTATTCCCCATGCCTCGACTGAAAATGCCTCATATCTTGTCAAACTTTCCCAGGAAAAAATGTCAAATAAATAAATATATATATATATATATATATATATATATATATATATATATATATTATATATACCTATATATACACATATATATATATATATATATATATATATATATATATATATATATATATATATATATATATATATATATATATAGGTCTACTTCATATGACCTAAATTTCCCACACCCCCCCTAACTATATATACTAACTCCAGGGCTGCACTACAGTGGGAAAAAGGGCATATGACTTTTATTTTAATGTGTCAGTGTTATGAGTTTCAGTCAAATGAGTTTTCAGTGTTTTGAACTTTCAGTGTTTTAGTCTAAATTAAATGAATTTCAGTCAAATGAAATTTAGGTCATATGAAGTAGACCCATATATATATATATATATATATATATATAGATATATATATATATATATATATATATATATATATATATATATATATAAACACATGTATATATATATATATATATATATATATATATATATATATATATATATATATATATATATATAGTATATAATATATAATATATATATATATATATATATGTGTGTGTGTGTGTGTGTGTGTATATATACTTACACACACACACACACACACACACACACACACACACACACACACACACACACACACACTCACAGTAAGTTTCATGAAGACACTGAGAAGACACTGGAACAGGACATGCATAAAAGCATCTGAAGTATGTAAAAAATGATCAGCTACTTGGTTCATAATAAAATATATTAGTAATATATTAGTCTGCTCTTTTCAACATCTAGAATATGAGATAAAAACTTTGCAATCATAAAATAAAACAACAAATGATCATGTATCTGTTAGATAAACTGATTGTCTTCCCAGGATTCTATGTATTTGGAAAAAACAGAAAAGAAACTTCAAAGAACCACAGCCAAACCTGGGTAAATGCTGCTATGGGTCATACTAGCAGACTGCAGGACCAAGTACAAAATGAAAATGCCATGCAGCCAAAATCTTCTTGCAGCTTGATGCAACAAGATAAAACTCAAAGGCACTGCAATGAGTCCAATTCACCACTTCTTATATAGGAGGACTTAGTACTTCCAAGTTATAAGTGTTTTATTAATAACATAATTTTAAACTGTCTATGAAAACTGGCTGGGGCATCATACACACAGATGTAGAGTGTATGTACTGGATTATTGTAACTGTTTTGTAGAACTTCTGGTCAACCATTGGCACACGTGTCACCTGTACACCCTCCAATGCTTGCTAACACTATGATGTAATTTCAACATATATTGCATTTACTAGGGCAATGCTAACAATGTGAACGATTAAGCATTTCCCACTGTGGCTACTGGTAACAAATAGACTGCCAGAATCTTTGTTGTTACCCTGTAAGTTGTGCCTGTACTAAATTATTAATTCATCTACTGTTATCTAGCATGTTTATCCTCCCTCTTTATTCCCACTGTTGAAAGCTAACACACAGCTATATACAGCCTAAAGGAAATGAATGTAGCCCAGGATTAATGTTGTGTTCACTTGCCTGGCATGTACCTTACCTCATTATAGTATATCCTTGCCTCCCACATTTTCCATGCACATGCACCCACAGCTTCACCCAAGCCAGTGCTTTGCTCATATTCTCATATTAATTTTTTACTGTGGCCTACCCATAGCAAGACTTTGTTAAATCTCTTTTGTCTCATTTTTTTATACAGCTCTAGCTCTACTTCACTCATGGCTGCCCCTTCTCCCTCCCAAGTGAAGAATTTCTGAAAATTATCCTGCAAACATCTGAAGACAAAATGACTCACTACTGGGACTTTTGCTCTCTGAAATATTCTTATGTAGGTGTATTTCCTGTTAACTAATTATTGCATCTAGTTGTTAGTGTTTTTACTTAATTTTATTATATTGGCATAGCGTGCACACTTGCAAGGTCTTTTCCCCTTCTTCCATTTCTTGCTTTGCAACTAAATGCCACTAGGTGGCAGCAAAACACCACCAAACAACTGAATCTTAGCCAGATAAGCAGCTCATCCTCTAATCAGGGCAGTGCTCTACAGTTATTAAAATTCTACAATATTTCTGTCTACTATAAAGTCACCCAGGTCCCTTTACAGCAGTTATTTTTCTATTCACAGTGAATAAATAGTGGAAACACAGTAACTGGCATAATCTCTGTGATTAATGCACAATGCTGCTTACCTCCATTACTTAGACTCCTGATACTTTTTTTCACGTCTTACCTCCTAGGTAGGGCTCTGTCTGCTCCACTCCCCCTCGCTCCACTCGGGATCCTTCTGCTCCCCTACCCTACCCTACCTCCATTCCCACCCACCCTAACTAATTTAATTTATACCTAACCTTACCACACCCACACCCTATCTCTACCTCTCAGCCAATCATGCAAACAACCACCACCACTACCTCCCCCTCCTTTGCTCTCATATTGCACACTGTACACATAGTACTTCCCCACTCACAAATTTGCTACAGTCTATCCTACCAATATATTATCAGGACCCCTACACATTCTACAGGATTATCTCTATACACTCCTACTACTTCTAACAAAATAACCATGTACTCCTATCTAATAATCCTAACACTAGCACTCACCATTACAGTCCATCTAACCTAACTCTCCTTCAAGAACATTACAATCCCCATGTCACCCCACCTCAACCTCACTTCCAACATTTACTAACTACCCCTTACTCATCTCACCCTCACTTTTTAACCACACCAGCTATGACCTACACCCTTTCAAACTCCTCCATTATCAAAACAAATCTAGAGTATCCGTACAATGTGAGTTAGCCTTCTTCAAATACCTACAAACCATAATAAACATTGCCTCTCACCTGTTATACAGTGGCGATATCAACTCCAACCCAGGGCCAATAATAAATCCAACAAATCATCAAAATCAGCCTAGAACCAATGCTAGCCTACTTAAGAAAACATCCAATATTCTAATAATAAATTATAACACAAGAAGCATCCTTAACAAAACCACTGAGCTTCATGCAACCATAGCATTGTATTTACCTGACATCATCTTCCTCACAGAAACATGGCTTAAACCACACATTAAAAATGAAGAAATTCTTCTCCATGGTTATAGCATACTGCAAAAAGACAGTACAACTAAAAGAAGAGGCGGAGTCACTCTCCTATATCAGAATAACATCAGTGTTGAACTATTTAACATAGAAATCCCTGCATTTAATAATGCAGAGACCCTACTTGCTAAGGTAAGACTAAATACACAAAAATGGCTAAATATCTTAGGATCATATATCCCTCCAATCTCTTTTCCACTGGACGTCAGAAACTCTCCCCCATGAATCCATTGTACTACTCGACTTCAATATTGATTGGACATCACTTAAATCACCCCACCACTCAAATCATATTAACCTTGATGGCTTCTCACAGCTTATACAACCCCCTACTAGAGAAGACAAAACCTCCAAAAAAGAATCAATACTGGACTAGATTCTCAGCAATCACCCATCTTCCACCCATAATCGGTAATTATAATATTATATTATAATTCGGTACACTACCCGATACTCTAAGTGACCACCTCCCAAACTTCTTCATCAGAAACCAAACTAAACTTGCTAGAACTAGCTCTCTTAAACACATCAGATACACTAAAAACTTTAGGGCTGACAACCTTAATACAGCCCTTAAACATTCTAACTAATCCCCTCTTTTACCACTTCCTTTAGATGAAGCAGTTGAGTATTTCAACACTATCTTCTTAGGCCTTCTCAACCAACTTTCCCTACCAAGACAGAACCACACTAAAACCATCTATGCCCCATGACTTACCAAGAGCACTAGGCAACTTATGAAACAAAGGGACAAAGCATGGGACCCCTGGTACAAAAACAAATAGGCAAACTCCAAATAGGCAAACATTCTTAGAACTGAGAAACACTATAAAAAAAACAAATCAGACTAGACAAACAAAAATGCTATAGTGAAATACAAACTAAGCACAATACCAACCCACAAACATTCTGGGCCACTATAAACAGTATTTTCCAACCAGGTAAATCACCAACTCCTCATCCAAACATAGACAGCAATTCTATAAACACAGCCACCCAATTGAATGGGTTATTTACCGACTCTATACTAAAGTTGTCAACAGATCCACCCTCCTCAACCCTTATTATACTATATAACCAATCAAGTAATGTCAACTCCTTCACCCTTCAACCTGTGTCAACTTCCACCATCTATAGACATCTAACCAAACTTAAACCCACCACCCAAGCAGTAGAAAAACTACCTGCCAAATTCCTACAAATAGCTGCCAAAGTAATTTCCTACTCAATCTTTATAATCATTAACAGATCAACCTCAGAACAAAAGGTGCCACTTCTCTGGAAAATCTCCTACATTATAACAATACACTAAGGGGGCACCTCCACTGACCTAACAAACTACCACCCTATAGCTATACTTTCCCCACTGGCTAAAATACTGGAAAATGTATCCACACCCAGAGCTTAACACATCTCCTCTCCAACAATATTCTTGCTGAAACTCAACACAGATTCCACCCCAACCATAGCACTACCACTGCACTCATCCATTTTAGTAACCTAGTAAATATGCAATGCAACAATGGCCAACTAGTGTCTGCAGTTTTCCATGACTTATCAAAGGCGTTTTATACAGTCTCCCATACATAACTACTAACATCGCTCTCAGAATTAAAAGTAACTACCCACACTCTATTATGGTTTCAAGACTATCTCTCCCAATGCCAACAAGTTACTCAGTGGAAAAACTTCCTTTCCCCCTACTTCCTGTATAACTAGGAGTACCCCAAGGATCAACAGTAGGACCCCCTACTTTTCACTATATTTACAAATAATCTTCACAAAGGCACCCCTCTAGATAACCTGGTTTAATAAGCTGATGACTCCACCTTAATCTGCTCAGCCCCCACCCTCCAACAACTTCACATCAAGACTCAAGAAGCCTTTGCATCCATTGAAACCAGGCTAACAAACTCCCAGCTAATACTAAATCCTAAAAAGACCCAACTTATGCTCTTCCATCCTTTCAAAGCAGCAGTACCTACTCCCCTGTTCTCTATTTCTGCATCAGATAATACCCCCATCTCCCCCGTCACACAAACCAAATTACTAGGGGTCATTATTAACAGCAATATGAAATTTGACAAACACATATCTCATACAATAACGAAAATCAGCAAAAAACTAGGTAGTCTTTACAGATGCAAAAACCTCTTAACTAGCAACAGTAAAGTTACCCTACCTCGTACCCATCTTCTCTCTTCCTTACTGTATGCTACTATCCTAATAATCTAAACAAGAGTGATTTAAACAAGCTATCAGTATGCTACAACAAAATAGCAAACTCCTCCTATCACACCCCCACTATCAAGTCCTAAAACAGCTTTCCTGGCTGGAACTCCCTAACACCTTAGCTCTGAACCAACTTCTTCTAGCTCACCAAATACTGTACCAACCTGACAAAACTCCAGCCTACAAGGCCTGATCACCCTCTACTCTAATAACCGAGCACTTAGATCCACTTACAAGGCACTAATCACAATCTCCAAAAGCCATTACAGCTCTGGTGACTCCCTGTATTCTAGCAACATTGCCAAAACTTAGAACTCCCTACCACTACAAATCAGGGTACAACCCAACAAAACCATCTTCAAAAAATAGCTTATTTTCCACCTAAACAACTCCTGGACATGCAACTGCCAAGCACCTGGCTGACATATTCTAACACCTTTCACCTACCCACTATCCAACCTCTTCTTTAAAACTCCCACAGATGCACTATATACATATATATATATATATATATATATATATATATATATATATTATCACACGTTACTTATCAACTCACTGCCACCTACTCCCCACTGTCCCATCTATACCCACTAACTCTCCCCTAGACTAAGTTGAAAAGCTTTCCCTTAAAATGTCAATGAACCTCATATGAACTTGTCTATATTCTCCTCCTTTGACAAACTGGCTAGTATTTTAGTTTTTCCTTTCTTCTCTTATCCTCATTACATCTTCAAGATTATCTGGCTAGTATTTTTTTTTTAGTTTTTTTCCTTTCTTGTCTTATCTTTAGTACATCTTCAAGATTATCTCTACAAAACATACTGTATGAACAACAGTCATAGGTTACTACCTGCTATACTTTTAATTGTATGTTTTAACCACTATGCTTTTGTAAATAACTTATGCCTGCGATATTTTATAGCTGTATGTGTTAACCACAATGCTCATGTAAATACTTTATGCATAGTATGTTAGCGATTGTTCTGGAGCTTTTCTCCCCGGGCCTCCTCTAAAAATGGAGAGATCACTCCTCCCCAGTAAACAAATGTAAAATAAAATAAAATAAATAAATATAGGCCAAATGGTAATACTGTGCATGGAAACAGACCACCTGGGGTTACAGAAGCTGTTTTCTCTTTGGTCCATGGGTTAGTGGTATCTACAAGTATTCCTTAATCAAATCTAATGTTATAAAGTATCTGGCCTTTACTAGGATTTGTATCAACTTCTTTGTTCTGGGCATAGGATAGATATCAAACTTGGAAATGATATTCAGCTTCCTAATGTCGTTACAGAATTTAATATTTTCATCAGACTTGGGGACTAGCATTACTGAACTGCAACAGTCACTTTGTGATGCTTCTATCATGTCTAGGTTTTTACATTTTGAACATCTTCTCTTACTAATTGTTCCTGTGCCTCTGATACTTTATACAGTCTTAGCCTAATCCTTACTTTAGGTGCTGTCTCACTATTACATTTTATTAGTTTAGTTCTCCCAAATATTTCTGAGAACACTCCTTTATTTCTTAAAAAAAAAATGTGTCACTTCCAGCTTTTGTAGTTTTTGATAAGGATTCCTTTAACTGTACTTTCAGGTAGAGGCTTCCTATCCTGCCCTGTTGGAACTTCAGCTTGCACAGTCTGTACAGGATTCTCTGCATCTTTCCATGGTTTCACTAGATTATTGTAGCAAATTTGCTCTACCTTTCTCTTTCCTGGCTTCCTAGCCTTATACTTTACTACATTTTTCATTCTGAAACCTCATATTGCCCCTGCCATTTGTCCAGAAATGTGTTTTCTGTGGTGAACACTAGTAGTAGTATCTGATATCCTAGGTTCAATTCTCGAAGTCAGTATTCTTATAATAAACTCATTGCTTTTCTTGGGCTGTCTGAATGTGCTCCTTACGATTTGCATTATCAGCTATATCCTATCCTGTAAACAATCATATTTTTCTTTCACAGTTTAAATGATGTAGATCTTCCCAAATTTCCTAAGCAATGTCAAGAAACCCTCTTGGATGCCTGCCATGCAAAAGTTCAAATGAGGTAATACCACCTTGTAATACCTCTCTGATTGTAAACAATAAACTGATAAACTAGTGTTTTTTTACCACATGCATTGACAACTTTTCTCAGCATGGATATCAATGCTTTATTAAGCCTATCTAATAAGCCATCAGTCTGTGGATGATAGACTGATGTCTTCAAATGTCACACTTTAATGCACTGATATAAATGATGCAGTACCCTTGACATAAAAAGTATTCTGACAATAAATACCTCTTTAAGGACACCCACTCGGGAGAATAATCGTACTAGCTCCCTGGCAAAATTATTTGCATTATCTTTGTGTTTTTGTATTGCTTTGCTTCTACAAACTTTGGTAGCATAGTCCATTATGACTAATGTATTTTGATACCCACTGACATATTTTATTAATGGCCTTAAAATGTCCATTGCAATGTATTTAAAGGATACCTCCATGATAGGCATTGAGACAGACGGGCTTTTATATCCAGGAAGAAATGAAGTTTTCTGACATTCTGTATAAAAAGAGCAGAAGTTCTATATCTCCTTATTCCTGCCCAGTAATTGCTAGCCAACACCCTCACATTAGTTGTGTCCATCCCCAGTAGACCTCCTAATATGTAACAATGGGTAAGCTTCATTTCTAGTGCTCTATAAGATTTTGGCACTAGAAGCTGATGTATAATGTCTAACATTTATTTTCTTACTCTGCATAACAGGACGTATTTTAACTCAAAATAAGGATAAGGAATAATGGAAACATCCTGCTCACTCTCTTCAGTACAATCTTAGATATAATCTCAAAGGCATTAGTTAAGACATCATCTCCCCATTGTGCCATTTTATTTTTTAGATGACTTACTTGTGAGTTCACTAACTCAAAATTACTTTTTTCAGTAATCTGCCTTGAGGTAGAAGCTGTAGCTTCTTCCTCTAAAATATTAATACTAAAGCTTCTTCTATGTCTTCCATTGAAAAAGCCAATAAACAAAAATCACTTTCTGCTTTATTTTTTTGCCTAACAGCATAGGTCTCTGGAGAGCAATACTTTTTTTGGTTCACAAATTTCTGCTGCTTAGGTCCACCTTCAATTGCATTCTCGTTTTACAGTTGTGAAAATCTACTCAAAACTCTGCATTATCCTGCTTACTCACCATGTACACTAACTTTTTCCTTTGGTCTTCACACAAATGTCTTTATTTTTCTATGCTTATGTCAGTTACTCTGAGAATGCATCTTGCAAGTCTCTGTGCTAACCTCTGCTTAATATTGATTTCACTTTAGATTTTCCTATCTGTTCATCTTCATCGCCTATAATTGCATCTCTTACAGCTTAGGGTTTCTGTAATTCCATCATTAGAGCATGCTTCTGATAAGACAGGATTCTTTTAATTATCTAACCATCAGCAATTCTGGCTTCTTTTGTAGTTTCTATGCCAACTTCATTTTCTTGACTTTGATTTTGAGTCTGTGAGTTTAATTGCCTTACTCTCTCTTTCATTCTTTTATTGGATGCATGTACTAGCTAGCTGCACTATGCTTATGGATTTTCACTTACCTCACATTTTCCATTCTGCTTTAAAATGGGGAGATTATTTTCCTAATATCATATCAAGGGTTAAATCAAGGATTGCAGCCACAGCATTCAACAGATTTCCCAAAAATGTCTGAATTTCTATACGTGTAAGGGAATGCACATCCTGTTCACTATAAATGCATATTACTTTCACTTTCTGATTGCTACTTGTTTTGTATTAGCACACAAGGGAAAGCTTGACAAGGGAAATATTATACTTCCAGAGTCTATAATTACTTGTATCTACTACTCTTCTAAAATGGCAGCATATTTTAACTTGGTTTTAACATAGATGACACAGAGCTGACTCATTTATCCTAGTGGTAGTCCCAACACACTGTCTAATAACTACCCCATATAAAACATGCTTTTCAATTATTACACCTCTATCAAGAGTACTATCTTCAATGTTAGAGCCACAAAAATTAGCAATAGGACCCTTCCTCCACATTTGTAAATTACTTGATACTTTCAGTTTCACAAAAGATGTTTCCTTCCTTCCTCTAGTTTATTTATTTATTTATTTGTTTGTTTGTTTATTCATTTATTGACATTTGTTTTAATGCAAAGTCTGCCTGGGTATGAGACCCATCTTCAGAGGAGGCTTAGGAAGAAAAGCATCACATTGGTACAATAACGATACAGTAATACAGTAACACTCAAATTAGTACAATAATGCACAATGTAGCAAAGTTCCACAATGTACAAACAATGCTTGGTTAAACAGATTCTAAAGAGAGTGTTCTATTTACAAATTTCTCAGAGTATTACAACAGATCAATTATAATTTAAAATATTAAAAGCTTGCAGTAGCTAGATTAGAGGTAGGAAAATCTAGAGAGACTGTTTAGGTACTGAGAGCAGAGATAGGGGAAGCCTCTTTATTTGGGAAGTGGGGATTTTAACTTGTTAAAGAACAGGAGCAGAGTCATGTATTGGCTAAGAAATCTTTTAAGTTAGCTTTGAAGTTGTGGAAGTGGGGTATAGACCTAACTGATTCAGGGTTAGAATTCCAGTATTTGTCAACAGAATATGAGTACAGGCTTTGTCTGGCAGCTTTATGTGGTGTACAGATGGAGTGGAGTTCCTGGTTATTAGAATATAAGGGTCAGTTTGGGAGGTAGTTGTGAAGAAGGATTTTTAGAATGAGGCAGGCTAAGGGATAGTGTAAGACTTTGTGAGTGATGTGTAGCTGGGTGTATGTCAGATGGTGGGGTAGTTCTAACCACTTTAGGTGCCTGGGGGCAGTGCAGTGATAGGTTTGATAAGGTATATTGGCTGCAAACTTTGTAATTTTGTTAAAGCATTGTTTGAGCTTAGCTTTTTTGTGAAGCTTGAAGATTTGTAAGGATGGGTGCTCCAAAGGGAAGTACGGAGAGAAGGTAGGTGATGGTAAGAGTCACTTTAGTTGTGTTAGGAGGTTTTTGGCTCTATATAGCATTTCTACTCTTTTTTTTTTTTAATACAATTTTGAATATGCATGTCAAATTTAAGGTTGTCATTTACTGTCATTTGTAGCAGTTTAGCGTGAGAGGTGGCATCGATCATGGTGTCGTTAAGAGATGTGATCTTGAACTTAGGTTTTTCATGATAGAGTAGCTTAAGAAGTAATAGCAGTAACTCATTTTTGGAGGAAGGGGTTGAGCATTAGTTGTGCATTACCAAGCCATTTTTCAGTCACATAAAAAGCTTCTTGAGTGATTCATTGTAGATGTGTTAGGTTGTCAAAGGAGCATATAATAGTGAGTCATTGGTGTATTGTATTGGAGAAGACTTGCTGGAAGGCTGTATGGAGAATATTAGTGAGAATATTAAAAAGAAGGGGACCAAGGATGGATCCTTGTGGAACACCAGTGGTAATGGTAAGGTGTAATGAGAGGGCAGATTGCCATTTGACTGACTGATGTCTGTTAGATAAGTAGCTTCCAAACCATTGCAGAATAGGCTGAGTTATACAAAGACAGACATCTTACATAGTAGTTTATTGCAGAAAACAGTGTCAAAGGCCTTGGATAGGTCTAGGAATAGGAAGGAAACAAAATTTCCACTTCCCCTTGCTTATTAATGGTCTTTGTAGTGGTTAGAAGTAAGATGGCTACATTATGGAATGGATGGAAGCCATGTTGTGTAGGTGTCAAGTTGTTCCTGGAGTAAGTATTTTACTAGTTGATTTTGAGTACATTTTTATAATATTTTGGAAAGAAGGGATAAGATTACTAAAGGCCTAAAGTTTGAGAGTTATGCTGAGTTGCCACCTTTGTGCAGAGGTATGACACACTACCTTTTTTTTTCCAGAGGGAGGAAACATATCATTCCTGGCATTATCTTTTTACACAGATGGATACTGGGGAGGCTATAGCATTGTCTGCTCTATTAGGAACTTCAGCTGGCAGATTTTTGGCAGAAGGGGAGCATGCTTTGAGTTTGTTTGGGAGATGCGTTATGTAGGATATGGGAACAGGTGCTAAAAAGGAAGTAGAAGTAGTGTTATGAGGAAGGCTGAACTGTTGCCAGGATGTAGGTGGGGGGGGGTCTTTGGTAAGGGTTGCTCTACTTTATATAATGTAAGACTTGAATTTTGCTGTAGTATCAAGGGGGTTATTGTTAGCAGATGAATTAGAGGTATATTTTCTGCCAGGATGCAGTATTTCTTTCATAGTAAACCAAGATTTTTTAGATTGTTATTTATGGTTAATTTCTAGTTTGCAGTAATATAATTTTCATCAGAATTTACCTATGTCTGTGAGGTTTCAGAGTTTAATGCAATGTCCTAGGTTTTTGAGGTGATCAATGTTTTGATATTCCTTCCAAGTTTTATCCTCGTCATTCATGAGAATTCTACTGGTGTTGGAAAGCCAGTTTTATCTTAGAATCAGACAATTCTTTTTAAACATTGTATCGTTAAATTATGAGTGTTATACTGCAGGATACAAGCTTATCAGCTTTTTAGGGATCATGTGGCAATACCCATATTCTTATAATGCAAGGCAAAGCTCTTTAAACCTGTCTATTGCCAACACTTTTAACATTTCTTTCTGCTATTATTATCAGGTTCAGGTCAGAGCTTTAAAATATGGTTTATGTCATGCATCAGTACTACTACTACTAATACTACTACTGCTAATAATAATAATAATAATAATACCTGTTTGTTAACCAGGTAGGTCACTGGACGCACAGTCACATTTCAGGAGGGGAGCTGGGAGTATTGTCTAGATAAGTTCTTGCTCAAAGTCACACAGTAGGTAAATAAGGGTTAATGGAATCAACTTTGTACTAAATGGTCAATCTACATTAAAAGTAGAATTAGAACATGTTATAATTTGCAAGTCAGGTGTTATTCCAGCTTAATAAAGTGCATTTTACATCATTGTTGCTGGAGGAGATTTTATTGTGAAATACAAATTGTTATTCTCAGTGTACCTATATCTATCTTTATATATATATATATATATATATATATATATATATATATATATATATATATATATATATATACACATATACATATATCATACCTTTCAACTGTCCAGATTTTCTCAGAATGTCCAGATGTTTGCCTCATATTTTTGGTCTATTACTCATAAAGGTGCAGTTTTATGGCAAATCACTGAGGACTGAAGTCACTAAATAATGACATACATTTCAGTTTCAGACATCATATCCTTCAGAAAATGCATGCTAATACATATCCTGTTATTATAGCACTTTTCTAAGTTTATAGTGCAATATTTAAAATCTGCTCCTATTTTTGGGCCTTTGTCCCCCCATTATTTTAGGCCTTGTCCAGTGTGTGTGTATGTGTGCATTTATGTGTGTGTGTAGACATATAATATATATGTATAATTATGTTATACACATATGATGTGCATTAGTTCCTTTTATTACTATGTAAAGAAGAGCATTTGAAATGTATATCTGTACTGTGAAGATTAGGGAAAGATGGTCGAAGGCTGCCAGCCTAGTCAAATAGAATTTGATATATAATGCTATCAATTGTATAAATAAAAGTAAAATACAGGCTTGTGTTTTTAAATGAAAGAAAACACTGTAAAATGTGAACTTCAAGATTGTTGCAACATTGCCATCTGCTGTAAGGAAAACCAAGCCAAGCATTTCAAATGTGTCTTTTGAAGTTGAAAAGATCTTATGAATCTCTTTGATGTTTTACAAGTCGCCTCCAGTGAGTCTGGATGAAGGTTTCAGGTCCATTGTTTTAAGGTTAAAGTTAAGGGCCAGAATTTACATATGGAAGGTGCTTTATTGCTCTGGTTTCTGCTAGAGTGTACATGTGAAATGCCTTTTATTGTTGTAGTCTCCTGAGCAGGTGTTAGCTTGCTAAATAATGCAGTTTGTGGCCTGGGAACTCCAGACTAAGTGTCAAAATGATGTAATTTGGGAGGGCCTTAGAGAGCTGTTGGTTAGTATTTAAAAACTATTGAGTGAGAGACTGAAAAGTATTTTGATATTGGACATCTAACCCAGCACTGCTTATGCTTTATGTATGTAAGTAGGATTATAGCACTGTGATTTCTCTTAGGGACAGTTAAACTTAGAAGAAAGTTAGACTAAGTATTTTTCTTTGAAATCAGATATTTCCTATGATATTGTTTTAAGTTTCTGTGTGATCTCTGAACTTGTGTAGCATTGTACTGTAGTAGTTTTGTCTTGTGTTTTAATTATTTATTATTAAATATTTTAAAACCTTTACCTGTGGCTGGTTTATGTAGAAATAATTTAACCTCTAAGATCCATTACATATTTACAAATTGTACTGTCCAAGTCACCCCAAATTAAGCCTTGACTGTTTAGTCATACTACCATTGTATTGTAATATTGCACAGTAATAAGTGGGCACCTTTTTAAGGGCCTTTTAGTAGTTGATAATTATTAGCTATGTGGTGGCAGGAATTACTACCATATGGTCTGGGTAATAGGGGCACAGCTGGAGAACCTGTGCCAGCTTTTTCCCAGGAGGGTCTGTGTGGTTGTATAACCTTTTCTCAAAGTGTGTGTGTGTGTGTTGTGTCAGCTACTTGGGCAGGGACACGAAGCACTGGTTGGACAGAGAGGGTACTGGAGGTTTTAGCTTGCTAGGCTATGACCTGGACCCTATGTCTGTGCCAGTGGGGAGTCTTATTGGGGACCTGGTGAGCAAGGGAGCAACCAGCCCCAGACTGACTGTGATCTCTGTGTGCACTTAAGGGAAATGGTACTTTACTGTGTGTATTAGTTATCCTTTCCTCTTCTAGGAGACAACCTCTCTGGTGTTAATGGTGAGGATTGAGGCTCCTTGATTGCTGGGCCAGGGCTCAGTCATCACATATTGGTGGCAGTGGCGGGATATCATATCACATATTGATTTGCTGTGGTGGGATCCACATCACATATTGATTAGTTGGCAAACACTAATTGGCTTGTAGTGGTGTGTGTAGAGTGAATTCCTGTAGCTTATGTACAGTGATTTCTAAAAGTGTTTTGTACTCTAAAACAGCCATGCAGTGTATACTCAGAGTTCAGATCACAATTGTTTTATTTCTTTTGTTAGCTTAGTGTTAGTCAGGGTGAGCAGGCAACATGTCAGCAGAGGAGTATGGAAAGCTGACAAGGAGCCAGCTGGCAGAGATGTTCCAGGCTAGGGGACTGTTGCATGGAAACCTAACTAAGGCTGACCTGATTGCAGCCTTGGATACAGCTGCATCAGAAAACAGCAGCCTGGAGGACAATCAGACTGCCAGTGGAGATACAATATCCTCGGAGAATGGACAGGTCAACCTTTCTGCAGTGGACTTAAAAATCCAGCAGGAGCTAAAGAGACTTGAGTTGGAGGCCAGGCATATGGAACTAGAAGCAGCTGAGAAAATGAGGAGTCTACAAGCTGAGGAAAACAAACGGCAGAGGAGGCATGAGAGGGAAATGCTCACTCTTTGTCAGAGTCATGGAGGTAATGGGGAAGGGAGTAACCAGATCCCAGAAGCACAAAAGGTCAGTAAATTTCTTCCACAGTTTAAAGAGGGGGATAATTTTGATAGCTTCATTCGTATGTTTGAGTGGGTATGTAAACAGTATGAAGTTGACCAAGGGCTCTGGGTATGGTTCCTGACCCCCTTACTCCATGGTAAAGCTGTAACTTCTTCAGCAAAAATGCATGACCCTGACTGTTTTGATTATACTGCTGTAAAAAGACACTTGGAATATTTTAAGCTAACGCCTGAAATGTATAGGAAAAGGTTTTGTGAGCATAGACGCAAGACAGATGAAAATGTATGTGAATATGTTGAACTGAGCACTTATTTTCATAGCTGGGTGAGTGGATGTCAGATCACCACTTTTGAAGGGCTGTCAGACCTTTTGGTGAGGGAACAAGCCCTTAGCACTTTGCCTGAAGACATGAGGATCTGGTTAGCTGATAGACAGTGTGCTACTTCAGAGGAGTTGGGGAAGAAGGGAGACCTATACCTAGCAAGCAGGGCAGCCCTGCACAGGAAAGGGACCCCCAGTACTGCTCATGGGAACAAAGGAACCCATGGTGGGCAGCACAGACTGCCCCAACAGAATCCCCCAGTAGCAGGGGAAGCCACTAGTCCAGGTACACATGCAGGAGCTAAGGTTAAGTGTTTTGAATGCAACCAGTGGGGCCATGTGGCATACAGATGTCCATGGAGGCAAGGTGGGGAACCAAAGGTGATGGAGCCAGTAAGTGGGAAAGACAAAATGCCAACAGTGGGTTGTCTTGAGACAACAGGGATATGAAACTACCATCCTGCTAGTGTTCTGAGGAGGAAGAATTTGGATGAGGCAGTACTATGTACTTATGCAGTTACATGCAGTGAGGCTAGGAGACAAGCATGTGGGTCTGGTAGCCTGGGGAAACCCAGACAGACTGCATACTTGCAGCCAGGACTGCTGAGGTGGTTATTTCAGGGAGTGGTCTGCTCTGTAGCAGTGAGATTGAAGGTGAGCCACAGCTGCTTGTGGGTACTGATGGTCCATTGGACAGAGTGACTGCAAAGGTAGAGGTGAGTAGTAGTAGTACCCAGGCTGACAGTGAGGCACCACTGTCAGAGGATGCAGACTTCCTGTGGAAGGGGAGCTGGGGAGGGTTACAAGGAGAGAGCTGAGACAGGCTCAGCTCTTGGACCATACGTTGCAAGGCCTGAGGCAGGTAGCTAGGGAGGCACCTGATTCTCAAGGGAAGGGGGGATCTGTATACTGGAACAAAGGGTTACTGTACAGAGAGTAGACCCCTGAGGGAGGGCTAGAAGGTGAGAGAGTACAGCAGTTTGTAGTGCCTAGAGCTTACCATCTGGTACTTCTAGCCATAGCCCATGATATTCCCTTTGCAGGTCATATGGGCATAAAATGTACAAAGAGGCATATTATGCAAAACGTCTATTGGCCTGGAATTTCCAGAGATGTAACAGGGTACTGCAGGACCTGTGAGCCATGCCAAAAGGTAGGCAAGGCAGGAGACAAGGTGAGGGCTCCTTTGATGCCTTTGCCTGTGATTGAGGAGCCATTTCAGAGGGTAGCTATGGATATTGTGGGTCCTCTGAGTACTCCAAGTTCCACAGGGAAAAAGTATATCCTAGTGATTGTAGATTATGCTACACGATACCCTGAGGCAGTGGCTTTGTCCTCCATTGAGGCCGAGAAGGTGGCAAATGCTTTGCTAGAGATTTTCAGCAGGGTAGGTTTCCCAAAGGAAATACTGTCTGACAGAGGTGCCAATTTTATGTCAGACCTGCTGGCTTGTCTGTGGAAGTCCTGTGGGGTGAAGCACATGAAGACCACCCCTTACCATCCCCAGACTAATGGTCTTGTTGAGAGGTTAAACTCTACAGTCAAGTCCATGCTACGGGCATTTGCAGATCAGTTTAAGATGGAGTGGGACAAATATTTGCCCCATCTTTTGTTTGATTACAGAGAGGCTCCCCAGGAATCCACAGATTTTTCACCATTTGAGTTGCTGTATGTGCATAGGGTGAAGGGACCTCTAGATTTAATTTGAGATGAGTGGGAAGGTGAGTGTGAGTCTCACAAGGAGTCTGTCATGGCATATGTCCTGAACCTCAGGACAGGGCTCAGGGAACTCATGGGCTTGACCCAAGAGAACCTGGCAGAAGCCCAACAACAAAAAAAGGTGTGGTCTGACAGGAATGCTCGAGCTAGAGAATATGCTGTGGGGCAGCAGGTAATGGTTCTCATTCCTGTCAGACACAACAAGCTGCAAGCAGCATGAGAGGGACCCTACAAGGTGGTAAGAAAGGTAAGTGATGTTAACTACATGGTGGAACTGCTAGGCAGAAGGCAGGGGCACAAATTGTACCATGTTAACATGATGAAACCTTACCATGATAGGGAGGCCCTTGTGCTGAGCATTTGTAGTGGATTGCAGGAGGAGTCTGAGAGAGATCTTGTGACTGATCTCCTCAGTGAGGCTCGGGCTGACACCTCGATGGAAGGGGTAGCAATGTCCCAGCAGCTATCTCCAATCCAGGTTCAAGAAATCCAAGCAGTGTTGCAGGAATTTGGGGGCATGTTCACTGGGAAACCAGGGAGCACCCACCTGGTGCAGCACCAGGTGGATACAGGACCCCAAAGGCCTATCAGGCAGGCCCCTTATAGGGTGCCTGAGAGAGTCAAACAGACTATAAGGGATAGGTACAGGAGATGTTGGAACTAGGGGTGATTCAGAAGTCCAACTGTCCCCAGGCCTCCCCAGTGGTACTGGTGCCAAAGAAGGATGGCAGTACCAGGTTCTGTGTGGATTACAGGAAAATAAATAGTCACACAGAGGCAGATGCTTACCCCATGCCAAGGACAGATGAGGCCCTAGAGCAGCTGCGTGGGGCTAAATATCTTAAAACCATTGATCTTACCAAGGGTTACTGGCAGGTGCCTTTGACTCCCAGTGCTAGAGAGAAGTCAGCCTTTGTGACTCCTTTTGGCTTGTATGAGTTCACAAAGATGCCCTTTCGGATGAAGAATGCCCCAGCGACTTTCCAGAGGCTGGTATATCATATCTTTGCAGGAGCATGAGGCTTTGCCCTTGCTTACATGGATGATATTGCTATCTACAGCAATTCCTGGCAAGAGCACCTTCAGCATGTCAGGGAGGTGCTGGGCAGTCTACAGAGGGCAGGGTTGACCATTAAGTTGAGCAAATGTCAGGTGCAGAGGTCTCCTACCTAGGACATAGAGTGGGGAGTGGTAAGATAAGGCCAGAACCTGCCAAAGTGGAAGCCTTTCAGGCATGGCCTGCACCTGTTACTAAAAAGCAGGTGAGGGCATTCTTAGGGACAGCATGGTACTACAGAAAGTTTGTTCCCAATTATAGTACCATAGCTGCTCCCCTCACAGACCTGGCAAGGAAGAACAGGCCAGATAAAGTAGTGTGGACCCCAGCATATGAGCAGGCATTTCAAAAGCTTCAGAATGCTTTGGGAGGACCCCCTGTGTTAGCCAGTCCAGATTATAGCAAAGAATTTGTTGTACAGGTGGATGCTTCAAACCATGGGGTGGGGGCTGTACTTAGCCAGATTTCTTCAGAGGGGGAAGAGCACCCAGTGGTTTATCTCAGTCGTAGGCTCCAACCCAGGGTGGAATGCTATTCAGCTGTAGAAAAGGAATGTTTAGCTATAGTGTGGGCACTGCAAAGACTTCAACTTTATCTGTATGGAAGAAAATTCAGTGTAATGACAGATCACAACCCTGTAATATGGTTAAACAGAGCCAGTCAGCAAAATGCCAAGTTGCTAAGATGGAGCCTGGGGTTGCAAGCACATGATATGTCAGTGCAGCACCACAGTGGGAGTAGCAATGCCAATGCAGATGAGCTCTCAAGACAGGGAATGGGGTGAGGTACACCCAGATAGACCTGACACTCTCAAGTGATGTTTCTCAAGGGGCACTTGAAAAACTTGCTTGAGTTCCCCGGGGGGAAGAGATGTGAAGATTGAGGAAAGATGGACAAAGGCTGCCAGCCTAGTCAAAAAGAATTTGATATATAATGCTATCAATTGTATAAATAAATGAAAAATACAGGCATGTGTTTTTAAATGAAAGAAAACATTGTAAAATGTGAACTTCAAGATTGTTGCAACATTGCCATCTGCTGTAGGAAAACCAAGCCAAGCATTTCAAATGTGTCTTTTGAAGTTGAAAAGATCTTATGAATCTCTTTGATGTTTTACAAGTTGGCTCCAGTGAGTCTGGATGAAAGTTTCAGGTCCATTGTTTTAAGGTTAAAGTTAAGGGCCAGAGTTTACATGTGGAAGATGCTTTATTGCTCTGGTTTCTGCTAGAGTGTATATGTGAAATGACTTTTATTGTTGTAGTCTCCTGAGCAGGTGTTAGCTTGCTTAATATTGCAGTTTGTGGCGTGGGAACTCCAGACTAAGTGTCAAAATTATGTAATTTGGGAGGGTTTTAGAGAGCTGTTGGTTAGTTTTTAAAACTATTATTGAGTGAGATGCTGAAAAGCATTTTGATCTTGGACATCTAAACCAACACTGCTTATGCTTTATGTATGTAAGTAGGATTATAGCACTGTGATTTCTCTTAGGAATAGTTAAACTTAGAAGAAAGTTAGACTAAGTATTTTTCTTTGAAATCAAATCTCTCCTACGATATTGTTTTAAGTTTCTGTGTGATCTCTGAACTTGTGTAGCATTTACTGTAGTAGTTTTGCCTTGCATTTTAATTATTTATTATTAAATATTTTAAATCCTTTACCTGTGGCTGGTTTATGTAGAGATAATTTAACCTCTAAAGTACATTACATATTTACAGAGTTTCCTGTCTAGGTCACCCCAAATTAAGCCTTGACTGTTTAGTCATACTACCATTGTATTATAATATTGCACAGTAATAAGTGGACACCCTTTTAAGGGCCTTTTAGTAGTTGATAATTATTAGCTGGGTGGTGGCAGGAATTACTACCATATGGTCTGGGTAATAGTGGTACAGCTGGAGAACCTGTGCCTGCCTTTTCCCAGGAGGGTCTGTGTGGTTGTATAACCTCTTCTCAAAGTGTGTGTGTGTGTGTGTGTGTGTGTCAGCTACTTGGGCAGGGACATGAAGCACTGGTTGGACAGAGAGGGTACTGGAGGTTTTAGCTTGCTCAGCTAGGCTGAGACCTGGACCCTATAGCTCTGCCAGTGAGGAGTCTTATTGGGGACCTGGTGAGCAAGGGAGCAACCAGCCCCAGACTGAGTGTGATCTCTGTGTTCACTTAAGGGAAATTGTACTTTACTGTGTGTATTAGTTATCATTTCCTCTTCTAGGAGATGACCTCCCTAGTGTTAGTGGTGAGGATTGAGGCTCCTTGATCGCTGGGCCAGGGCACGGTCATCACATGTACTGTAACAATGTAATTTTTATTTAATTCTATAACTATTATATAATTGTAATGTGATGGAGCTTTTCTCCCCAAGCCACTACTGAAAATTGTAACTATCCACTTAACAAACACATGATCATCATCAGCCCTTTTTTCCCCATTTTCTACATGGATCAGGGTGTCATGTCAGCTGTCGCCAACTCACTCAGTTCAGTGCCACTCTCCTACCTTCTTCAACACTCATGTCTGACTGTCACTGGTCTTCTCTCACACAGTCCATCCACCTCTTTGCTGGACTCCTTCTTTTCCTCTTGCCTTCTTCCTGCCTGTCCCAGATCTTTGTCGGATTGTCTGCTTTTCTGCACATGTTCCCGAACCAAAATAATCTGTTCTCTTTGACCTTGTCTGCATTTGGAGCTACATTGACTTCTGCTCTGATGTCCTTATTTCTTTGTCTGTCCCATAGTGTGCATCCCACCATATATCTCACATATACTTCATCTCCATGACCACTGTCTTCCAAAACTGCTCTGCCTTTACTGCTCAGGTTTCTGTACAAATACTGGTCACACCACTGTTTTGTACACCTTACTTTTCAGCTTCTTTGGTATTCTTCTATCATACACTCTGTGCCAGTTGGCTGCAGCCCCTCTAATTCTAGCTTTGACCTCCTCATTCAGACTTTGCTTCTCCTCATCCAACCCTCCCAGATACCTGAAGCTGTTAACCTGTTCAAATACTTTCCCTTCTAATTCAGTTCTCAGCTTTTTCTAATTTCCCCCCATTTGCTGCCATTGCAACTGTCTTATCTGTGCTTAGTTTCAACCAATATGCCTTCAGTCTTGTATTCCATTCCTCTATCCTTTGCTGAAGTTCTTGCTCAGTCTCTGCCTGTAACATCACATCATCTGCAAACAAGCAACTTTTCTGGCCTGTCCCTTCCAGCCTGTTTGCTAATGTAGTCAATCAGCAGTATGAAAGCAGTGGGCATTGAGTGTCACTGGCATCAAGTGAGACTGTGGAGTGACAAGCCTGATCTTCACAAAAATGATGGCATCTATCAAGGAGTAATCCCCCTAAAAAAGCAGAATTACTCCCCTGGATTTACTAAACTTTCATGCAGGATTAGCTTAGTCCTGTACAGAAGTGCCCGTTTAGGAGCAGGACAGCAGCACGCCATGCATATTAATAAGGCACGCTGCCTGAGCTCCTAGGCTTACAAGGAGCATGTATGGGTGCAGGGGCATGTCTGAGAGCAGAGCTCTCAGAATAAACATGCCCCTGCAATGTAGAACAGCAGAAAGTGGTAAGTAATGAGTGAGACCACTCATAGGTGTCCACATATCCCCACCAACAGTTCCCCATGTGTAGAACAGCAACAGTGCATATAAATTAAATAAGAAAACCTTTTACATTTTTTTTTTAATCTGTGTACAGCTATCCATAGGTGCGCGGGTGTGCCCATCACTTAGCTACGGTTAAAGCAGCTTAAAAGGCTGAAGAAGATAACAAGGAAGATATATGCAAATGAAGCAGCACAGCAATAGTGTAGTGGGCAGAGCATTCGCCTAACGAGCAGGCATTCCCGGTTCAAGTCCAACTGCAGCACAATTTATTTTACATGGCAAAGCACATTATAACCAACATTTTTGTTGCAAAACCCACTAAATAACATATATTTATGAACTAGAGTACTGCAGGAAATGCACATGTGAAGTGTCAGTGTCATAATGAATAAGGCATTAGTAAGCAGGTCTAAGCACAAATAAGCAGTAGTAAGCATATGTAAGCACTAGTAAGCATGTTTAAGTGCGTTTGTGTAGGGGTAAGCACTGCCTACACAGATTAAGCAATTTAGAAGCTAACTGAGTATAAGAAACTGTAACTGGAAGTTAGCAGTGCTTTCCGCTGCGCAAACCTGCTTACAACTGCTTTAAAGTGCCTTAATCAATTTGTAACCAATGGCCTGTGTTCTGCCCAGCAACAAAATAAACAGCCTCTGCAAGGCTCAAACCCAGGACTCTGCACACCATACACAAAGTGATTTACCACTAAGTCATGCCAGATATACATAAATCTGATGTTTTCAGAAACAGAACATCCAGCCCAGTCATGCAACAGTACAGAGAATGTATACCAACATCTAGATGTATGTGTGTGTATAAATATATTAATATCTAAACAGATACAACATATCTATATATGTAAATATATCTATCTATATATATATATATATATATATATATATATATATATATATATATATATATATATATATATATATATATATATATAATATATATATATATATATATATATATATATATAATATTTAGAAATATATACATATATATAAATATATATGAGCATACATACATGCAAATGCCTACATCTACATATATATATATATATATATATATATATATATATATATATATATATATATATATAAATATATATGTCAACACTTATATGTCTACATATACACAGCAAGTTACATATATGCATGTAGATATATATCTCTGTAGGTATATACGGACATAGTTATAAATATGTAAGCAAATATATATACCTATATAGGTATATATGGTCATACATCTGTAGATAGCAATGGTAGATTAACAGAAACATATATGTCCACATACACAGTTAATGGGGTTGAGAGGCCCCAAACAATACACGTGTTGTACGAATTGGCATACCCCCCACAGCCAAACACGTCCGCCCTGCAATACACTACCAAGTGTTGCAGATTCCATAAACAGGACCTGACATGACATGGGCACATGATGTTAACAGTACTACATCCCACCTGTATGATGTCAGGCTGGTATTCATAACATATCATGCAGTGCAGTCTGGCTCACATAGGATATGTAAAATGTGGATGTTATCAACATCCTCAGGATATATATACACAGTCACATAAATGCAGATACAGATATACATATATATATATATATATGTGTGTGTGTGTGTGTGTGTGTGTGTGTGTGTGTGTGTGTGTGTGTATATATATATATATATATATATATATATATATATATATATACATGTGGCTACACATACACATGCAGATATAGGTACAGTAAGATACTTATGTATTAGGTGCACACAATATGGTACACCCACTATGCCTACAGTTAACACCCTAACAACTGGACACTGGATGACCCACCCATACAAATGACATTCATTGCCTGCAACATATACCCAGAGAGAGAGGTCATAGGATAAACACCACACACAGGTTTTGCAGAAATGGAATACCTTTATTTGTGTACTATTACAGAATTACATGCCATGTCATATAGCTGCTCAGATGCTGACATCCATATCAACAGAGTAATGCAACTGTGAAACAGTTATACTAATACAGTAGTCTGGAAAGGACCACAACTGTTGCTGTCCAGGCCAAGCCCTTCAAATCATACATTAGTAAGGACAAACTGGGCCACAGGATACCACACAATTAACAGTAATTGATGCAGGTGTATAGTCCAGTAGCCTCTATCTACACTTTGTACACAATCGCTAGGTGGTAAAGACTTCAGCTGACCAAATGGGATGTAACTGTTACATAACAAGGCATAACTGACACCATCACAGGCACACTGGCAAACAGAACAGTCTGTATGGCAGGAGGCAGTAGGCCTGCAATAACCAACTTTATGCAAGTAATGTCAAAATAGGTGACATGTATGGTACTGTACATCCAGATAACTTAAGACAGCTCACCCCTGATACCCCCACATGTTGTAACAGCCTAGGTTATGTATGGTGCATCCCCCTTAGGATCAATAATACAGGGCCATATACCACTGTTACATACACTGGCCTCTGGAGTGCATATGGGCATACATGTATTGTAAGGTGAAGCCCACACATATATGGCCCCAGCCTTACCGTATGTGTGGGGGATACAACAGCAGCGGACTGCTGGAAGGCATGGCAGCATGGTATACATATATGTGCATATGTATCTCTATCTGTATATGTGTAGACATATACTGCTCTGTATATGTATATATCTGGGTGTGTATATGCATATCTATGTACATACACACACCCATCTATATATGTCGATATGTACAGGTGCAATTATCTATGTAGATATCTGGATAATCATATGTACATATATATTCACCATATGTCCTGAACATGGGGTGTAGCCCTACCTCAGCCCCTATAGTCCCACCTTCATAGTGCAAGGGGATGTCAGGCATGTATAGCAGGTATATTAGCAGACTATTGCTACTGTAATAGGGATTGTCTTCACAGACATGGAGTGTGTGGGAGATCACATCTGCTTTTCACATGTTTGCCACTGGCTACTGACAGACATCCTAAGGACATCATAGTACATTACCACTGCAAGCACGTAATGCTCCTGTGGACTACAGTAGAGATATTGGCCAAAGATATGGACATTCTGATGCACTCTATACAGTCCAGAGGTATACACAGAACCCCTTAGTGCAGAACATGTGGACCAAGCCTGACAATATGGATGTTAACAGCCATGTAGATTGGTATAACACATAACGACTGGTATACATTCGCCCCCATAGGTTATGCATTCACACACCTCTGTTTGTCCTGACACATAATAACTGCTGGTACAGAGGTGCCATGGACACATACTACCCACTAGATATTGACATACATCTGTACAGCATCCCACCGCTCTGTCTGACATACATGACTGTTAAGGGAGGCCCAGCAGCAGTACATCAGGACATGACACCTCGCTGGATAAATACACTAAGCTGCTAGGCATGTAACAAAGCACTAGCTCAACTGGCTCAACACTGGCCTACATCTCCTATGGGGGAATGCACATGTACTTGCATATATATATACATATATATATATATATATATATATATATATATATATATATATACAGGCTCTACAGGCATATCATAGCACAGGTTAAGATAAACCTATGTGAAACAGCATAACCACAACCACTGTGAACACTGCCATGGCCACATATGGTAAGCTAGCATAATATTACAGTATAGGGACTATCTGTTCAACACCATCCTCATTTGTGCCACTCACACACTAACCCTACATATACTGGTTCACTAACCAGTGTGGTCTGATGCCCACCTGTGGTATGGGACATGTGTGTGTATGGCCCTACAAACATATAAGCCAATATGGTAACATACAGTGGAGCAGCATGTAACATCAGATAGGACGGGACCTAGGAAGATGACATCTACCACAGTCTGTACACAGGCCAAGGTACATATTAACAATACACATACTGTCGGCATTCACCATAAGTACACAGACCTCAGTACTGTACAAACAACCACAGAATGTCCAGGTCATGTCATCAAATATAACCCCAACTGTACATAACATGTGTAGCAGTCTGATATGTCACTGGCTTGTTATCAGATATGATGACACAAATGATGGTGTATAGCACATATGCACCTCTTCATGCACGACATATGTACAAAGGTTGACAGAGTTGTGGCTGGACGCACATACACAAGGCCAATATTGACATGTTGCTGTGATAACCTCATACATTTACTGTTATAACAGGGTTTGTTGCAACATATGTCCTATGAGGGATATGAGGTCTGTAACTGTCATGGCTTTCACCATCTACAGACTGCAATCTTCACACTACCTTCTGCAGTTCACAGATAGATGCTCTGTGGGTAACACATGAAACCAAAGGCATAACACACTGCCCTGTCTACAGATGACCCTACAGATGGGGATTCCTCATAAACATAGAACTGACATGGCAGGTATTAAAACATGTAGGACAGCCATATCCACACACACACTGTTAAACCAACATTACTCCAAATGCAGTATAGCAGCACTTACAGTCTGTAGTCAGGTAAGGCACATCCCCCTCCTGTGTGTTGCCCTGTTTCCACAGTGATTGTTGTTAGAGGTAAATCCCCAATCCATCTGAGATGCTATTTGCCAAACAACAGATCTAGTTCCTGCTCACAGTGAATGAAAAGGCCCAACACCAATATGATGTTCCTAGATATTGGAGTGTGTTTCCATGCAATTGGCTATGGGAATGTAATCACAGCTGTTCCACATGCAATCAGCTAGGGAAGGGCTGCAATTCATGCAGAGGCCATCAGCTGATCATGAGCATCATTTAAAATGCACATGCTGCTGCCTAAAAAAAGGCAGGTGTAGGTCTCTACATCCACCAGTGAGGGAGTGAGAGAGGCAGACAGAGGCATTGACAAGTCAGGGAGGGGTGGGAGAGTATAACCTAAGCATGTTTGTGTCACACACCTACCAGAACAGGGTATCAAACCCCTGACAACTATGTAGTGCTACCACAGGCCTATGCAGTTATTGGATGTGCCACATAGGTTACCTGTGGTGGAGCCCTCAGAACATATATGTGATGGTGAGTGACATCTGTAACAGGGATATAGTAGCTATACAGTAGGTGAAGTACACGTGCCTGTCTGCATGAACAGGTGCCAGCGTCAACACAGCCACACTCTCACAGGGATGCACACACATTGGCACACTTGGCAGGGCCAGGGATACAGCTCATCACTAGTGAGATTTCCACAACACATGTGCAGGTATCACTTGCACAACACGGGTCATACAGAGGTTATATGGGCAAAAGGTATGAGGAGGTGTCTGGCATCAGACAGCATGCTTCAGTATGCCACTGGGGATTGTAGTGAATGTGGATGTGATCATACGCATCATACAACACACACACACAAACACACAGGGTGTAGTACTGACGTGCATAGGTGCATTTATGCATGGGTATGAGGTGGTCGACTGTGCCAGACAGCTATACAAGGCTAGGTGATGGGTATACCTTGGCATCAGACTACATGACAATGGTCTGCATTGTGGCTCAGGGCTGTGGTTTCTGCATTTGCCCACACAGGTGGGTATTGTATCCACCATGCAGTCACCTGGGTGACTATTGTGTGTGACCAATGCTGTGCATCGCTTGCCTGGTACATTTTCCATTGTCCATGACATGGACAGTGTCTGGGATGTGGACACCTTCCAAATGCATGTACAGTTACATGTGGCACTGTACCTGGGGTGTCGGGTCCATGTTGTGTGCACAGATTACCATCAGATGTGCCAGTCTTGGCAACCTGTGGCAGGAACTGTTAATGGACAGCAGGTTACCCCTGCACCTACATTGATAGCATGCTAACAGCATTCCCTGGTGTCAGTGGCATCTGTCCATACAGGGTATGTTTTCAGGCATGGTATGTCCTTTGTGGGTCACATGTGATGGCACCACAGGTGTTGCAGGTGTCCAGTGGGGAACATGGGGAAGGTGCATTGTTTGCATATATGTGCCTATTGGACAGATGGACAGGGTGTCATGCCCTCTGTAGCCCACTGCATTCACTCCATATTTACTATCAGTCACCAATATGCAGTGTACTACACAGATATTGGCTGTTGCCTTGGCATGTGAGTGTGTGTATGAGACATGGGTTGAGAGTGTGCTCTGGGTAATACTGGGATTGCTAACTGTGATTGCCTGCCCTTGATGTCACATGTATAGGTATGGATTTGCACCCCAGCCTCTCGGCTATTTCACATCTGTTATCCCTGTACAGTGGACACTGTGATATATACTAGGGCCACCATATAAGAAATTTGCAAAACCCACTCCACATTGGGCCCAGGCGTCACACACTCACACCCACCTCCACATAGGATACAAGTTACAAACACACACACACACTCACACACTCACACACACACACACACACACACACACACACACACACACACACACACACACACACACACACCTGTCATGTCTGGGAGTAGATAAATAAATAAAAATTCTGGCAGGCAGAGTTTAACAGGCACAAATCACTCAGGTGATGATAAACCAAAGGTGTATTTAATGATAAAAATTCACAAGAAAAACAAATAAAACATTAGCACTTTTGTTAAACAAGTATTAACTTCATCAGACACCATTAAAATGTAAGACAACCATTTATATACATATAAAAACACTCTGATTGGATAAGCAAAGAGAGGCAGTTAGCTAAGCAACACTGAGATAGAACATTAATTAACCCCTTCATGATTGTGTTACAGTTGAAATTATTACATCTTAAATACAACTAAAATTTGTAATTAAAAGATAAATTACTAGTCTCATACTTGTGTCAGGAATGATTATAAATAGAATAAAACTAAAACCAAAATAATTTTTAAACTCTCATGTTAAATATTCACATAATGCTAAAATGTTTCCCAAAGCAAAATACATACAAAAGTGCTTGTGCTTAACAAATGTTTTAAGATATTTTGTTCCTTTCTAGGGCTTTTAATTTCAATACAGGAGAGATGGATGTCCAGTCATTTATCCCTGGCCATCTATCTGCCTGTAATAAGATTTGCCACCTTAACTTCTTTAACTCTAACTGAAGTCCCCAAGGCTTTTTGTCACTGATGTCTACATGGTCTATTGCCATAAATGTGAAATTGTGGCCAGTGTTGTCTTAAATATGCCTCACTAATGCATTGTTAATATTATTCTTTCTTATGGCATAGTTGTGTTCATAAATTCTGGCGTTAAATTTTCTTTCTGTTTTGCCTACATAAAATGCTAGGCATTGGTCACATGTGGCCATGTAGACCACTGCCTTGGAGTGACAGTTATATTTACCTTTTACATAATGGTCTATAGCATTCAATGTAAATTTGCTGCCCAATTTCACCTTGTGGCACCAGTTACAAGACTCACATTTGTACATCCCTATACATCCTATTCTAGTGTGGTTAGAACCTTTCCCAAGAAGGTCTTTTAAGTTTGGGCCCCTTCTATATGTAACTACAGGTCTTTCTCCTATTTGTGCCCTGACGTCCAAGTCATCCATTAAAATGTCACAGTTCTTATAAAAAATGGACATTAAGTGGTATGAGTCAAAGTTGAATGTAAGCACCATAGATCTATAAAAAGTACTTTTTTCCAACTCAGGTCTTCCCTCTTCATCTTCAGAGGGGCTGTTGTTTAGTGTGTTTTCCCCAACTATGGACTTAAAATGCCCTACTCTTCCTTTACCTATCACTTCCTGCATAAGCTCATTAAGCAAGTCTGCTGGGTACTCCCTCCTCAAGAACATAGCTTTTAAGTTGTCGCATTCAATGAGAAAATCTTCTTCGCTGGAGATCATACAGGCTGCTCGAACTAATTGCCCTTTAACTACCGACCTATTTTGATGCTTGGGGTGGGAGCTAGTGTAATGCAGGAATGAGTTTGAGTAGGTCTCTTTCCTGTGGATCCTAGTAGCATACTTTTCATTATGTGTGTCTTTGTATAAGTGGAGATCAAGATAATTCATATGATCCAGGTTAATCACCCAAGTGAACTGTAGGAATGTAGTGGTGGTGTTAAGGTATCTCAAAAACTCTTCCAAATCAACCAGTGACCCATTCCATATCAAGCTGATATCATCTTGATATCTATAATACAGTTCAACCTTAGAATAGTACTGGGACTGAAATACATAATTCCTTTCCCAATATGCCATTACCATGTTCACAAATGCCCTATCACACGCTGAACCTATTGCCACTCATATGGTCTGCAAAAAGTACGTGACATTAAAGGATAAATAGTTGTTTCTTAAAACAATTTCTAATAATTCCAAAATTAGATTAATTTTCTCCTTGTTAACTTTGTATAACAACAGTAGGTCGTCCACCCACTCAAGACCAATTTCTTGTGGGATGACCTTGTACAGGTCTTTTACATCTATAGTGACCATGATGTCACTTGCATCATACCTGGTTTTGTTCACTTGTTCTAAGAAAGCCCAGGAGTCTTTACAAATTTGGTTTTCATTACACAATATTTTCTTCAGCTCATGGTCTAAAAATTGGGCACAAGCAGTAGTAATGGAGTGTATTCTATCCACTAAGGTCCTCATAGGTGGATCTTAGAGGCTCTTGTGGATCTTTGGAATACCAAAGAACATTGGTATCCTTGGGCTAATGATGTTAAGATAATTATGTAAGTAAAGGTCAATTCTTCTTTCTAGAAATATATCAGTGAGTTGGCTGTAGATTTTGTTATATGCTGCATTTAATTCATTAATGGACACTTCCGTGTAATTTTCTGTGTCTAACATAGCCAACATTTTGTCACTGTATGTGGCAGAGTCCATGATTACAACCTCTCCCCCTTTGTCATGTTTCATAACCCTGATGTCATGTTCTTGCAGTTCCAATAAACAGTCATGTTCACTTTGGTTCATGTTGTGAAGCATTTGAGTTGGCCTGTATTTGTTCTTATTTAGATTATACAGATCTAGTTCACAAACTTTTTCATACATTGCTAGTTTTGGGTGCAAAGGGGGGTTGTAAGTAAAACTGATCTTAAAAATGCTGCCTTCACTGACATTAGTTTGGGAGGTAGTACCATGTAGTAAGGTCAAATTCAACTTTCTTAAATAAAGTTTCAGATCTAACATAGTATCTACAACTTTAAATCTTTTACCAGGTACAAAAGACATTCCCTTAGACAATAAGTCAGCTGTAGTTTCATTTATACAATAATTGTGTACTGAAAAGTCTTTTTGGTGGTTAAATACCACTGTATAGGTACCTGCTTCTTGAACAGAGTCCACTGGTGTTGGGGTGCTTACATTAATGAAGGAGTCATTAACATTAAGATGGTGACCAGAAGACACTAGTGGAGATGCTAAGCTCTTCAGTTCCTGTTCTTTGGCCCGGCCCCCTGAAAAACCTGTGGTCGGTAGCCACCCTGTGGTTGCTGCCTATTGTTGTAATGGCTTTTGTTCCTAATTCTTTTGCTTCTCCTGAGTTCTGGGAATTCAGCATCATAGTTTAAAATCACATTGTCAGTCTCTTCAAACCTACATTCATCATTGCCAGTTACTTCAGGAGGCTGTGATAATTGCTTGTTACTTTCCCCTAGTGGGGCTTTAAATTTTTTGTATGAACTAGGAGGTTTAGGATAGGCCATACCATTAGCATAGTCCTGAACATCCCTGTCCAGCTTGTTCAGTTTACCAGCTTTCAGTTTTGTTATGTGCTGGTCAATGCTAGTGTAAATCCTGAAATGTTCAAATCTCATGTTGCTATACTCATGATCCTCCCAGATGGCAGAGTTTAGTATTGCAAGGTCTTTTAATAGCAGTTCCAGTTCATTGTTGTTATGTTTAATTAAAAGCTCTAAAAGGTCGAGCCCACATTTATCAAATAAGTTAACTAATTCAGTGTAAAAACAGAGTCATGCTGTAAACCAGTAGGAAAGCGCCAGACCCTTATACCTTTGGGAACCACTTTTAGTCTAGTGCATTCCCTTAGGTAGGCATTTTCCAGTTGAAGTTTCTTGCATCGAGATAATTTAACATTAAAATCTGTCAGCTTACCTTCCAAGGAAGGGCTATTGTGTTTGATGCTTCTGTTAAATGAAACCCCATTCCGCAACTACTCCTCCAACTGAGGAATGTACTTATTAAGAGTTTCTGTTAGTCCATTTCTTCCTGCAGCATTCTGAAAGTTCCTGTTGTCAGAAAAACTCATTCCTGACATGTGCATATGCGTTGTGCCTTTCTTCCTCAATTCCCTTTGCTGTGAATAGGAAATGAGGCATAAAGGTGTATTTTGAAAGTTAGGAGCATGCTCGCTAGCCTCCCCATGCTGATTCGAGTGTGCAAGAGTAGAAGTGGTACTATTCAGTCCCACATGTTCAAACATGTTTCTGCATTACACTAGCTCCCACCCCAAGCATCAAGAGATCAGTAGTTAAAGGGCAATTAGTTTGAGCAGCCCGTATGATCTCCAGAGAAGATTTTCTTTTAGAATGCGATAACTTAAAAACTATGTTCTTGAGGAGGGAGTACCCAGCAGACTTGCTTAATGAGCTTATGCAGAAAGTGATAGGTAAAGGAAGAGTAGGGAATTTTAAGCCCGTAGTTAGGGAAAACACATTAGACAGCAGCCCCTCTGAAGATGAAGAGGGGAGGCCTGAGTTGGAAAAAAGTACTTTTTATAGATCTATTGTGTTTACATTCAACTTCGACTCATACCACTTGATGTCCATTTTTTATAAGAACTGGGACATTTTAATGGATGACTTGGACATCAGGGCACAAATAGGAGAAAGACCTATAGTTGCATACAGAAGTGGCCCAAACTTAAAAGACCTGCTTAGGAAAGGTTCTAACTACACTAGAATAGGATGTGTAGGGATGTACAAATGTGACTCTTGTAACTGGTGCCACAAGGTGAAATCGGGTAGCAAATTTACAGTGAATGGTATAGACCGTTATGTAAAAGGTAAATATAACTGTCACTCCAAGGCAGTGGTCTACATGGCCATATGTGACCAATGCCTAGCATTTAATGTAGGCAAAACAGAAAGGAAATTTAACACCAGAATTTATGAACACAACTATGCCATAAGAAAGAATAATATTAACAATGCATTAGACCCATTATAACTCATTAGACCAATTATAGAGTACAATGCCCCTTTTTGGAATGTACATCACAAGACATCTGCAGCAGCTGGAAAGGCCACAGAAGTACCTTACAAAGAGGATTACTGGCCTCAAATAAATGCCCTACACTGACCGTCTCAAAAAACTCCAGCTTTACTCCGTAACATATCGCCTACTCCAAGGTGATCTCTGCCTAACATATAAAGCTATGTCAAACCCAGAGGTGTTGGGCATGCTACACCTAAAGAAATCCCAATCCCTCCAAGCTACACGCTCTATGGACCTAAACCTTGTCACCACAATAAACAGGACATGCTGGAGGGATAGATTCCTGTCCCGGAGACTTGCCATACTTTAGAACAGGCTACCCATCTATGTCAAGCAATGTTCTTCATTAGCACTCTTCAAGAAAAATCTTGATGAGTGGATGGGAAATAGGAAATACACCCCAGGATCACTTCTGTGTCTCTGCTCGACAGTGACACAGGAAAATAACTTTCTTGGGTGGCGTAAGCCAGGGAACCTTGTTGGCTAGGCTTACATAGGCCCTTGGGCAGATAGCCTAGTACCTACCTATGAACCTATGAACCTATGAACCATTAGCGAAGCATATTCAAGACAACACTGGCCACAGTTTCACATTTATGGCAATAGACCATGTAGACATCAGTGACAAAAAGCCTTGGGGACTTCAGTTAGAGTTAAAGGAGTTAAGGTGGCAAATTTTACTACAGGCAGATAGATGGCCAGGGATAAATGACAGAATATACATCTCTCCTGTATTGAAATTAAAAGTCCTAGAAAGGAACAAAATATCTTAAAGCATTTGTTAAGCACAAGCACTTTTGTATGTATTTTGCTTTGGGAAACATTTTAGCATTATATGAATATTTAACATGGGATTTTAAAAATTATTTTGGTTTTAGTTTTTTCTGTTTATAATCATTCATGACACAAGTATGAGACTAATAATTTATCTTTTAATTACAAGTTTTAGTTGTATTTAAGATGTAACAGCTTCAACTGTAACACAGTCATCAAGGGGTTAATTAATGTTCTATCTCCGTGTTGCTTAGCTAGCTGCCTCTCTTTGCTTATCCAATCAGAGTGTTTTTATATGTATATAAATAGTTGTCTTACATTTTAATGGTGTCTGATAAAGTTAACACTTGTTTAATGAAAGCGCTCACCTTTTATTTGATTTGCTTGTGGATTTTTATCATTAAATACACATTTGGTTTATCGTCACCTGAGTGATTTCAGCCTGTGAAACTCTGCCTACCAGCATTTTTATTTATTTAGTTTGTTTTGCTGTTTCTGTTTTTTTTTATGTCTGGGAGTAGAACCCCTACCTAACTAGTTTATTACACTACAGCACTATGTATTTATAGTACACGCCATGGAGATTACTGGAGTACTTCTTCCCCAAAGGTGTATATCACATTGGCTGACATCAGCAGGATAGCCAAAGTAGGGCATTTGACATGTACTGAGTGTGACTAGCCTAAAATGCATTGCTCACTACACAGACATTGGAACACACACAAAACATCCACAACCAACATGTGTGAGCATAGAACCCCTAACAGAGGTTTATAGCACACTACAGGATGGAGCTGTTATAGGATGCACCAAGGGGATTACTGGCAAATTATTTCCCCAAAGGTGTATATCACATTGGCTGACATCAGCAGGGTTGCCAAAGTAGGGCATTTGATATGTACTGAGTGTGACTAGCCTAAAATGTATTGCTCCCTACACAGACATTGGAGAAAACACAAAACATCCACAACCGACTTGTGTGGGTATACAACCCCTACCAGAGGTCTTTATCACACTACAGCTTGGAGTTGTTAAAGGACACGCCACAGGAATTACTGGAGAACTCCTTCCCCAAAGATGTATATCACATTGGCTGACATCAGCAGGATTGCCAAAGTAGGGCATTTGACATGTACTGAGTGTGACTAGCCTAAAATGCATTGCTCCCTACACAGACATTGGAACACACACAAAACATCCACAGCCGACTTGTGTGACAATAGAATCCCTAACAGAGGTCTATATCATACTGCAACGTGGAGCTGTTATAGGACGCACTATAGAGATTACTGGATACCTTTTTAACCAAAGGTGTATTTTACAATGAATGACATCAGCAGGATTGGCAAAGTAGGGCATTTTAAATGTACTGAGTGTGACTAGCCTCTAATGCATTGCACCCTACACAGACATTGAAACACACACAAAA